>NC_134526.1:15000-219430 GCF_027942865.1 Odontesthes bonariensis
TTATATACATAAGTTAAAAACACATTTTATTACATTAAACTCATTGACCTAATACAGTTGCTAAAAAAACCCCACTAACAGCATTTCATTTCAGAGCAGGAACGCCCCTTTCTCGGCTGCACTATAAAAGGAGCAGCAGGAAGGGGAGAGTTCATTCAGCTCTTGTGCCTGGCCTGATGAAGACTCAAACAGGAGTCGAAACGTTGCACGAACAGGCACATATTTTGACCATATAAATTTATTTTTCGAGTTTTGTCCACCATTTCTTTTCCGAAAAATTAAAAATACAAAAAAAAGTTTAAAATTTGAAAAATACCAAAAAAATCTTTAAAAACAAAAAACACAAAAAAATCCGCATTGATAGTTTCCTAAGTTAGGAAACCCTCCTTTTGTTCTTTTTTTAAAAAAAAAAAAAAAATTTTTTTCCCATTTATATCATTTTAAGCACTGTTTCGCTTTTAAGAAACCCTCCTTTAGTTGTTTGCGGAAAACTTTATTTTCTTTTCCTTTCTTTTCTTTTCGCATTTGTTATTTGAACATGTCCAACCAATGGACAGTGGTACGCCATGGCAGGGGCCGCCAGAGACGCCACCGCCAGCCTACCAACAGCCGGGATTATGAGGGTTCTTGGGGTGTGAAGGACCGTGCTCCCCCCTCCTCCTACGGGAGGAGGCCTCAAGTTCCCCAACCTAACCCTAACCCTAACCCTAACCCTAACCCTAACCCTAACCCTAACCCAACCCTAACCCTAACCCTAACCCTAACCCTAACCCCTAACCCCTAACCCTAACCCTAACCCTAACCCTAACCCTAACCCTAACCCATTTTTGAGAAAATCGCGTTCCATTCATTTCAATGCGGAAACGGTTTTTGCCGATTATCTCGGGAACGAAAGGTCATAGAGACTCGGAGATGACTTCCGTCAGACATAATTCGACCCTTGTGAACACGCTCGACTTGTCCCCGTGTCTCTACGACCTTCCGTTCCGGAGATATAAGCAAAACAAAGTTGTTTCCGGTCGTAGCTCCGCCCCCGTGGCTCCACCCCCCATGGTTCAAAGGTCAGTGGATAGCCCCTGTCCTGCTGAATCCGAGGATGTGTGTATCTTGTCTATGCCACCTTCCTATCAGGACTTATTGCCTCTTGAGCTTATGCCGGGGTTCGGCATAAGGGGTTTTTGCCCCTTATCCTAACCCTAACCCTAACCCTAACCCAACCCTAACCCTAACCCTAACCCTAACCCTAACCCTAACCCTAACCCCTAACCCTAACCCTAACCCTAACCCTAACCCTAACCCTAACCCATTTTTGAGAAAATCGCGTTCCATTCATTTCAATGCGGAAACGGTTTTTGCCGATTATCTCGGGAACGAAAGGTCATAGAGACTCGGAGATGACTTCCGTCAGACATAATTCGACCCTTGTGAACACGCTCGACTTGTCCCCGTGTCTCTACGACCTTCCGTTCCGGAGATATAAGCAAAACAAAGTTGTTTCCGGTCGTAGCTCCGCCCCCGTGGCTCCACCCCCCATGGTTCAAAGGTCAGTGGATAGCCCCTGTCCTGCTGAATCCGAGGATGTGTGTATCTTGTCTATGCCACCTTCCTATCAGGACTTATTGCCTCTTGAGCTTATGCCGGGGTTCGGCATAAGGGGTTTTTGCCCCTTATCCTAACCCTAACCCTAACCCTAACCCTAACCCTAACCCCTAACCCTAACCCTAACCCTAACCCTAACCCTAACCCTAACCCATTTTTGAGAAAATCGCGTTCCATTCATTTCAATGCGGAAACGGTTTTTGCCGATTATCTCGGGAACGAAAGGTCATAGAGACTCGGAGATGACTTCCGTCAGACATAATTCGACCCTTGTGAACACGCTCGACTTGTCCCCGTGTCTCTACGACCTTCCGTTCCGGAGATATAAGCAAAACAAAGTTGTTTCCGGTCGTAGCTCCGCCCCCGTGGCTCCACCCCCCATGGTTCAAAGGTCAGTGGATAGCCCCTGTCCTGCTGAATCCGAGGATGTGTGTATCTTGTCTATGCCACCTTCCTATCAGGACTTATTGCCTCTTGAGCTTATGCCGGGGTTCGGCATAAGGGGTTTTTGCCCCTTATCCTAACCCTAAACCTAACCCTAACCCTAACCCCAACCTAGGCCCTAACCCTAACCTAACCCTAACCCTAAACCTAACCCCAGGCCCTAACCCTAACCTAGGCCCTAACCCTAACCTAAACCTAACCCTAACCCCAGGCCCTAACCCTAACCCTAACCTAGGCCCTAACCCTAACATAACCTTAACCCTAACAACAATAAACAAATACTTACCTCCATGTTCCTAAAATAGAAAAATACCTACCTCCATCAACAAAAATAAGTAAAAATAAATACCTACTTACCTCCAAATTTATTATTCACCTGATACCTAGAAATCCCTACTCACCTTTAACCCGAAAAAAAATTTTTTACTTACCTTTATCCCTGAAAAAAAGAAAAAAAATTTTTTTACTTACCTTTATCCCTGAAAAAAATAGAAAAAAATTTTGTACTTACCTTTATGCCTGAAAAAAGGGAAAAAAAAGAAAAAAATAATACAAAAAAATAAAAAAAACCACACTTACCTATCATACAGTGAATTACAAAACAAAAACAACATTAAAAAAATTTTTTTTCCACACAACTGGTTTCAGAACACTTTATTTTATATACATAAGTTAAAAACACATTTTATTACATTAAACTCATTGACCTAATACAGTTGCTAAAAAAACCCCACTAACAGCATTTCATTTCAGAGCAGGAACGCCCCTTTCTCGGCTGCACTATAAAAGGAGCAGCAGGAAGGGGAGAGTTCATTCAGCTCTTGTGCCTGGCCTGATGAAGACTCAAACAGGAGTCGAAACGTTGCACGAACAGGCACATATTTTGACCATATAAATTTATTTTTCGAGTTTTGTCCACCATTTCTTTTCCGAAAAATTAAAAATACAAAAAAAAGTTTAAAATTTGAAAAATACCAAAAAAATCTTTAAAAACAAAAAACACAAAAAAATCCGCATTGATAGTTTCCTAAGTTAGGAAACCCTCCTTTTGTTCTTTTTTTAAAAAAAAAAAAAAAAATTTTTTTCCCATTTATATCATTTTAAGCACTGTTTCGCTTTTAAGAAACCCTCCTTTAGTTGTTTGCGGAAAACTTTATTTTCTTTTCCTTTCTTTTCTTTTCGCATTTGTTATTTGAACATGTCCAACCAATGGACAGTGGTACGCCATGGCAGGGGCCGCCAGAGACGCCACCGCCAGCCTACCAACAGCCGGGATTATGAGGGTTCTTGGGGTGTGAAGGACCGTGCTCCCCCCTCCTCCTACGGGAGGAGGCCTCAAGTTCCCCAACCTAACCCTAACCCTAACCCTAACCCTAACCCTAACCCTAACCCTAACCCAACCCTAACCCTAACCCTAACCCTAACCCTAACCCCTAACCCCTAACCCTAACCCTAACCCTAACCCTAACCCTAACCCATTTTTGAGAAAATCGCGTTCCATTCATTTCAATGCGGAAACGGTTTTTGCCGATTATCTCGGGAACGAAAGGTCATAGAGACTCGGAGATGACTTCCGTCAGACATAATTCGACCCTTGTGAACACGCTCGACTTGTCCCCGTGTCTCTACGACCTTCCGTTCCGGAGATATAAGCAAAACAAAGTTGTTTCCGGTCGTAGCTCCGCCCCCGTGGCTCCACCCCCCATGGTTCAAAGGTCAGTGGATAGCCCCTGTCCTGCTGAATCCGAGGATGTGTGTATCTTGTCTATGCCACCTTCCTATCAGGACTTATTGCCTCTTGAGCTTATGCCGGGGTTCGGCATAAGGGGTTTTTGCCCCTTATCCTAACCCTAACCCTAACCCTAACCCAACCCTAACCCTAACCCTAACCCTAACCCTAACCCTAACCCTAACCCCTAACCCTAACCCTAACCCTAACCCTAACCCTAACCCTAACCCATTTTTGAGAAAATCGCGTTCCATTCATTTCAATGCGGAAACGGTTTTTGCCGATTATCTCGGGAACGAAAGGTCATAGAGACTCGGAGATGACTTCCGTCAGACATAATTCGACCCTTGTGAACACGCTCGACTTGTCCCCGTGTCTCTACGACCTTCCGTTCCGGAGATATAAGCAAAACAAAGTTGTTTCCGGTCGTAGCTCCGCCCCCGTGGCTCCACCCCCCATGGTTCAAAGGTCAGTGGATAGCCCCTGTCCTGCTGAATCCGAGGATGTGTGTATCTTGTCTATGCCACCTTCCTATCAGGACTTATTGCCTCTTGAGCTTATGCCGGGGTTCGGCATAAGGGGTTTTTGCCCCTTATCCTAACCCTAAACCTAACCCTAACCCTAACCCCAACCTAGGCCCTAACCCTAACCTAACCCTAACCCTAAACCTAACCCCAGGCCCTAACCCTAACCTAGGCCCTAACCCTAACCTAAACCTAACCCTAACCCCAGGCCCTAACCCTAACCCTAACCTAGGCCCTAACCCTAACATAACCTTAACCCTAACAACAATAAACAAATACTTACCTCCATGTTCCTAAAATAGAAAAATACCTACCTCCATCAACAAAAATAAGTAAAAATAAATACCTACTTACCTCCAAATTTATTATTCACCTGATACCTAGAAATCCCTACTCACCTTTAACCCGAAAAAAAATTTTTTACTTACCTTTATCCCTGAAAAAAAGAAAAAAAATTTTTTTACTTACCTTTATCCCTGAAAAAAATAGAAAAAAATTTTGTACTTACCTTTATGCCTGAAAAAAGGGAAAAAAAAGAAAAAAATAATACAAAAAAATAAAAAAAACCACACTTACCTATCATACAGTGAATTACAAAACAAAAACAACATTAAAAAAATTTTTTTTCCACACAACTGGTTTCAGAACACTTTATTTTATATACATAAGTTAAAAACACATTTTATTACATTAAACTCATTGACCTAATACAGTTGCTAAAAAAACCCCACTAACAGCATTTCATTTCAGAGCAGGAACGCCCCTTTCTCGGCTGCACTATAAAAGGAGCAGCAGGAAGGGGAGAGTTCATTCAGCTCTTGTGCCTGGCCTGATGAAGACTCAAACAGGAGTCGAAACGTTGCACGAACAGGCACATATTTTGACCATATAAATTTATTTTTCGAGTTTTGTCCACCATTTCTTTTCCGAAAAATTAAAAATACAAAAAAAAGTTTAAAATTTGAAAAATACCAAAAAAATCTTTAAAAACAAAAAACACAAAAAAATCCGCATTGATAGTTTCCTAAGTTAGGAAACCCTCCTTTTGTTCTTTTTTTAAAAAAAAAAAAAAAAATTTTTTTCCCATTTATATCATTTTAAGCACTGTTTCGCTTTTAAGAAACCCTCCTTTAGTTGTTTGCGGAAAACTTTATTTTCTTTTCCTTTCTTTTCTTTTCGCATTTGTTATTTGAACATGTCCAACCAATGGACAGTGGTACGCCATGGCAGGGGCCGCCAGAGACGCCACCGCCAGCCTACCAACAGCCGGGATTATGAGGGTTCTTGGGGTGTGAAGGACCGTGCTCCCCCCTCCTCCTACGGGAGGAGGCCTCAAGTTCCCCAACCTAACCCTAACCCTAACCCTAACCCTAACCCTAACCCTAACCCTAACCCAACCCTAACCCTAACCCTAACCCTAACCCCTAACCCCTAACCCTAACCCTAACCCTAACCCTAACCCTAACCCTAACCCATTTTTGAGAAAATCGCGTTCCATTCATTTCAATGCGGAAACGGTTTTTGCCGATTATCTCGGG
Organism: Odontesthes bonariensis; assembly: GCF_027942865.1. NCBI lineage: Eukaryota > Metazoa > Chordata > Actinopteri > Atheriniformes > Atherinopsidae > Odontesthes > Odontesthes bonariensis. The sequence goes on from NC_134526.1 coordinate 20,835, forward strand.
AACGAAAGGTCATAGAGACTCGGAGATGACTTCCGTCAGACATAATTCGACCCTTGTGAACACGCTCGACTTGTCCCCGTGTCTCTACGACCTTCCGTTCCGGAGATATAAGCAAAACAAAGTTGTTTCCGGTCGTAGCTCCGCCCCCGTGGCTCCACCCCCCATGGTTCAAAGGTCAGTGGATAGCCCCTGTCCTGCTGAATCCGAGGATGTGTGTATCTTGTCTATGCCACCTTCCTATCAGGACTTATTGCCTCTTGAGCTTATGCCGGGGTTCGGCATAAGGGGTTTTTGCCCCTTATCCTAACCCCCTAACCCTAACCCTAACCCTAACCCTAACCCTAACCCTAACCCTAACCCTTAACCTAAACCTAACCCCTACCTAGGCCCTAACCCTAACCCTAACCTTAGGCCCTAATCCTAACCCTAACCTAGGCCCTAACCCTAACCTAACCCTAACCCTAACCTTAGGCCCTAACCCTAACCTAACCCTAACCCTAACCTTAGGCCCTAACCCTAACCTAGGCCCTAACCCTAACCTAACCCTAACCCTAACCTTAGGCCCTAACCCTAACCTAGGCCCTAACCCTAACCTAACCCTAAACCTAACCCTAACCCCAACCCCAACCCTAACCCTAACCCTAACCCCAGACCCTAACCCTAACCTAACCCTAACCCTAACCTAAACCTAACCCTAACCCCAGGCCCTAACCCTAACCCTAACCTAGGCCCTAACCCTAACCCTAACATAACCTCAACCCTAACAACAATAAACAAATACTTACCTCCATGTTCCTAAAAAAGAAAAAATACTTACCTCCATCAACAAAAATAATTAAAAATAAATACCTACTTACCTCCAAATTTATTATTCACCTGATACCTAGAAATCCCTACTCACCTTTAACCCGAAAAAAAATTTTTTTACTTACCTTTATCCCTGAAAAAAGAAAACAAAATTTTTTTACTTACCTTTATCCCTGAAAAAAATATTTGTACTTACCTTTATGCCTGAAAAAAGAGAAAAAAAGAAAAAAAGAAAAAAATAATACAAAAAAGATAAAAAAAACCACACTTACCTATCACACAGTGAATTACAAAACAAAAACAACATTAAAAATAATTTTTTCCACACAACTGGTTTCAGAACACTTTATTATATATACATAAGTTAAAAACACATTTTATCACATTACACTCATTGACCTAATACAGTTGAAAAAAAACCCCACTAACAGCATTTCATTTCAGAGCAGAAACGCCCCTTTCTCGGCTGCACTATAAAAGGAGCAGCAGGAAGGGGAGAGTTCATTCAGCTCTTGTGCCTGGCCTGATGAAGACTCAAACAGGAGTCGAAACGTTGCACGAACAGGCACATATTTTGACCACATAAATTTATTTTTCGAGTTTTGTCCACCATTTCTTTTCCGAAAAATAAAAAATACAAAAAAAGTTTAAAAATTTGAAAAATACCAAAAAAATCTTTAAAAACAAAAAACACAAAAAAATCCGCATTGATAGTTTCCTAAGTTAGGAAACCCTCCTTTTGTTCTTTTTTAAAAAAATTTTTTTTCTCCCATTAATATCATTTTAAGCACTGTTTCGCTTTTAAGAAACCCTCCTTTAGTTGTTTGCGGAAAACTTTATTTTCTTTTCCTTTCTTTTCTTTCCGCATTTGTTTTTTGAACATGTCCAACCAATGGACAGTGGTACGCCATGGCAGGGGCCGCCAGAGACGCCACCGCCAGCCTACCAACAGCCGGGATTATGGGGGTTCTTGGGGTGTGAAGGACCGTGCTCCCCCCTCCTCCTACGGGAGGAGGCCTCAAGTTCCCCAACCTAACCCTAACCCTAACCCTAACCCTACCCTAACCCTAACCCTAACCCTAACCCTAACCCTAACCCTAACCCTAACCCTAACCCTAACCCTAACCCTAACCCTACCTAACCCTAACCCTAACCCTAACCCCTAACCCTAACCCTAACCCTAACCCTAACCCTGGTCATTTTCCTAACCCTAACCATTAGTGGATACACGCCTAACCCTAACCTAACCTAACCCTAACATGCCCTAACCCTAACCATGCCCTAACCCCAACCAATACCTAACCCTAACCAGGCTCAACCCTAACCTTAGTGAGGCCTTACCTGGTCATTTTCCTAACCCTAACCATTAGTGGATTAATACCTAACCCTAACCATTCCTAACCCTAACCATGCCCTAACCCTAACCATGCCTAACCCCAACCAATACCTAACCCTAACCATGTTTAACCCTAACCTTAGTGAGGCCTTACCTGGTCATTCTCCTAACCCTAACCATTAGTGGTTATACGCCTAACCCTAACCAATACCTAACCCTAACCATGCCTAACCCTAACCATATCTAACCCTAACCCATACTTACCTTAACCTTACTTACCTTAATTATGGTCCAACCCTAAGATTTGGCAGAAATGGAACAAATTGAAAAATGGCAAATTAAATCACAGTTTATTAAAAACAATATTTTTTCAATAAATTTTAATTGTAAAAATTAAACAAATTATTCGTTTATTTGGGATTGGGTTTCATTAAAATGTATAAAAATCAATAAAAAATAGCTTAAACACCATTAAAAACCTGAAACAGAAACCAGACAAAAACTCAACACGAATATGAGCAGAGAGGGGAGGGGCTGGGAGGAGCGACTATAAATAGGAGGGGATGAGAGCAGAGGAGCTCATTCTGCTCTCAGCCTCAGTGGGAACAGGATCCAGTACAAGCCAGCCAGTTCGAACAGTTTTCATTTATTCGTGCTCTTTCTTTTGTTTTTGGCCTGAAGAAGACCCATCAGGGTCGAAACGTTGCCATCCAGAGCACATTTATTTTCTAAAAAACACAAATTTCTTTTTTCTTTTTTTCTTGTTTGTTTCAAAACAAGTTTTTTATTTTTTATTGTTCATAACCTTACTCTTTGATTTATTTTATACCTTGTTATTATATAAAAAGTTAAAACCTATTATTAAACTATAATAACAAAGGCTACACCAGAAATAAAGAAAGGTGAAAAACAGCCCAGTCAATGGCTGATCGCTGGACCACGGTCCGTTACGGAAAGAGGCGCCGGCGTAACCGTGGTTGGGATGATGGGGGTTTCCACCAGGGGATGGCCCGTGCCCCGCCCAACCTCTACGGAGGTGGGGCCCAATATTTTCGCCCTAACCCTAACCCTAACCCTAACCCTAACCCTAACCCTAACCCTAACCCAACCCTACCCTAACCCTAACCCTAACCCTAACCCCCTAACCCTAACTTTAGGGGTTTTAGCCCTATATCCTAACCCTAACCCTAACCCTAACCCTAACCCTAACCCTAACCCTAACCCAACCCTAACCCCAGGCCCTAACCCTAACCCTAACCCTAACCTAGGCCCTAACCCTAACCCTAACCTAACCTTAACCCCAACAACAATAAACAAATACTTACCTCCATGTTCCTGAAAAAGAAAATACTTACCTCCATCAACAAAAATAAGTCAAAATAAATACCTACTTACCTCCAAATTTATTATTCACCTGATACCTAGAAATCCCTACTCACCTTTACCCTAAAAAAAATTTTTTTACTTACCTTTATCCCTGAAAAAATGAGAAAAATATTTGTACTTACCTTTATTCCTGAAAAAAAGAAAAAAAGAAAAAAAGAAAAAAATAATACACAAAAAAAATAAAAAAAACACACTTACCTATCATATAGTGAAATACAAAACAAAAAAAACAACAAAAAAAATTTTTTTCCACACAACTTGTTTTAGAACACTTTATTATACACACATAAGTTAAAAAAACATTTTTTTACATTAAACTCGTGGACCTATTATAGTTTCTAAAAACCTGCCAAGATCAGTTCATTTGGCTGTAGAAACGCCCCTTTCTCGTCTGCAGTATAAAAGGAGCAGCAGAAAGGGGAGAGCTCATTCAGCTCTTGTGCCTGGCCTGATGAAGACTTGACCAAAAGTCGAAACGTTGCACAAACAGGCACATAATTCTTTTTTGACCACATAAATTTATTTTCCGAGTTTTGACCACCATTTATTTTCCAAAAAATATAAAAATATCAAAAAAAGTTTAAAAATTTGGAAAAATACAAAAAAATCTTTAAAACCAAAAAACACAAAAAAAAGCCTCATTGATTGTTTCCTAGTCAGGAAAACCTCCTTTTGTTCATTATAAAAGATTTTTTTTCTCATTACTATCATTTTAAGTACTGTTTCACTTTTAAGAAACCCTCTTTAAGTTGTTTGCGGAAAACTTTATTTTCTTTTCCCATTTCTTCTCAATCATGTCCGATCAATGGACAGTGGTACGCCATGGCAGGGGCCGCCAGAGACGCCACCGCCAGCCTACCAACAGCCGGGATTATGGGGGTTCTTGGGGTGTGAAGGACCGTGCTCCCCCCTCCTCCTACGGGAGGCGGCCTCAAGTTCCCCAACCTAACCCTAACCCCCTAACCCCTAACCCTAACCCTAACCCTAACCCTAACCCTACCCTAACCCTTTGAAATAGCTACCAATCGACTCCAAATGGCCTGAAACGTGCTCCTAACAACATTCCCCAGGGTCCTTTCTGGCTGTGGGACTTGGTAAAAAAAAATTAAAGCCACGTTACGCTCATTTCAATGGGGAAACGGTTTTTGTTGAATAACTTTGGAACGAAAGATCATAGAGACTCGGAAGTGGCTTCCGTCAGACATAATTCGACCCTTGTGAACACGCCTGAGGTGGTTTCAAGTTTCTACGAATTACCATTCAAGAGATATAAGGATTTAAAACTTTGTTTTGGCTGTAGCTCCGGAACAGAAGGTCGTAGAGACTTGAAAACAAGTCTGGCGTGTTCAGAACCATCGAATTATGGCAGGTGGAAACAACTTCTGAGGCTCTAGGACCAGCCGTTCGAAAGATATCGAGTAAAAAGTTAAGTTACGGGGGTAACTTTAGGGGTTTTAGCCCTATACCCTAACCCTAACCCTAACCCTAACCCTAACCCCTAACCCTAACCCGTTCGAAAGATACCGAGTAAAAAGTAAAGTTACGGGGGTAACTTTAGGGGTTTTAGCCCTATATCCTAACCCTAACCCTAACCCTAACCCGAAGACCCCGGGGTCCACCACTGATGATGTGTCTCAAATTTTAGCTTTAAACCACCCAACTAGGCTTTCAAATTAGACTTTAAATAGGTTGATCTGTCTCTGGTTTTAGAAGATTCTCGGAAAACCAGACTGACATGGTCGTCTTTAAAAACTTAGGCTTATTTAGGAGTGTTCTTCTTGGAAGTGTGATGCACAGCGAGGAGGGGTTCTAGTTGACAAGCGCCGGCCCGTGCCTTGCCTTTAGTTCCCTACACCAAACCGTGAGTATCGTCAGATGCCACGGGGGGAACGTTCGAGACAGATTACTTACACCCAACCACTGGGGGGGCGAACCCTAACCCTGACTAGGACCCCAATCTTAGGCCCATAGGGGACACATATATGGATCTAGGAGAGTCTGACCATTCTATTTTGGAGCACTTTTGAAACCCATATAATTTTCAGGCAATTTATTTATTTAATTCTTTATTTTCAATTTCTTTTTTTGTTTGTGTGGCACTGGGGGGAAAAGGGACCCATGATTCGGGCCAGAGATGGACTGTGCCTTCGGCGCCAGAATTTCTCATTTATTTATAACCCTAACCCCTAACCCTAACCCGAATTCTGTTGATTTTCTGGATATAACCACCTTTAAGGGGCCAGATTTTCTGAACAAACACACATTAGACATCAAAGTATTCTTCAAGCCAACGGACACACATGCTCTTTTATTTAAAACAAGTTTCCACCCTAAACATACCTTTGCTGGTTTAGTCAAATCCCAGCTGTTAAGATTCCACAGGATCTGCAGCCAGCAATCTGATTTCAAGGCAGCAACTAAGACGCTATACTCTGCTTTGACCACTAGAGGGTACTCTCGCTCCTTTTTAAGAAGGTGTTTTACAACATATTTGCAGATTAAACCCATTGATGTGTCCTCGCTCTTACCGTTTGTGACCATATTCTCTCCATCCACTCTTAAATTGACCAGAATAATTAAAACCAACTTCCAGAATCTTGTTCAGAACACCCAAATACTTACAGATCACTCGGTTATTGCAGCTTTCAGGAGAAATAAGAATCGAAGGGATTATTTAATAAAGGCAAAACTCCCACCACTTACCAAACCGAAAACCAGAGATCAGGGGCAATTTTTCCATCGCTTCACATGGCTATGCAGCTTCTCCATGAGGAAAGTATTTCTCTCACAGTGTAAAGGCACTCCACACTCTAAGAATTGTGTATATTTAATAACTTGTAAAAGGTGTGGAAGACAATATGTGGGTGAAACTGGTAACACTTTATTAGTGAGATTCACTCAACACAGACACAACATCCTGAAGAGGAAGAGAACTGACACTCATTTGGTGTCACATTTTTTAACCCATAATTGGGATTCAGTCACAGCCACGGTCATTCAGGCTAATCCTAATTGGACCACACCTTAAAGGAGGAGTGCTGAGAAAACCTGGATTGCTAAACTGGATACTGTTTATCCGAGAGGATGGGTTGATCCTCAGAGCCATGGATGCATCAGGCGCCACATGGAGTCCAGCTGACGCTCAACATCCCTGGCTGACCAACTGAGGGGATTATTTCACATGAAGAATGAACAGAATTAACTGTGAAAGTAGAAAATAACTCAAAGAAACAGCGAGAAGTGAAACTGTGCAGGCTGTGCAGTAATGTGTCCCAGTTTAACTTGTTCTGTGACTTTAACAGAGAAACTACATCAGTTTAGTTATTACTAGGGCTGGGCGAGTTAACTCGTTATTATTTAACGCCAACAACGTTGCTCACAAGCTCTTATTTTGTAAAAGTCTGTTGCTCACAGGCTTTTATTCTGTAAAAGTCTGTTGCTCACAGGCTTTTATTCTGTAAAAGTCTGTTGCTCACAGGCTTTTATTTTGTAAAAGTCTGTTGCTGTCTGCTGCGGAACCGGAAAAGAAAGTAATCGGCGGATCCACCAAACATGGAGAAGGGTACGGAACTTTTACTCGGCCGTTTTCATTTTAATGTTCTTCCAGACGGCGGAGTCGACAGAACCAAAGTCATCTGTAAACACTGCCAAGTTGAATTGTCTTCTCAGCGTAGTAGTTCCAGTCTAAAATATCACTTAAAGGCAAAACACACAACTGATAGCAGCAAGTCATTCAAGGAAACAGACAGTGAAGCGAGGCTTCTACATAAAAACTACAGAAAGATGCTGATGTTAAAAGTGTGTTTGCACAACAAATGTTATGGCACTTTAATTCATATGGCAGCACATTTAAAATAAAGCTAAATGCTAAAAGCTATACACTACTTTTGGATTCATTTTTGGATTCTGCGTACAAATGCGATTAATCGTGATTAATCAGGGAAATCATGTGATTAATTAGATTAAAGATTTTAATCGTTGCCCAGCCCTAGTTATTACACATCTCTCTGCAGGGTCACAGACACCAGGTAACATCTTCATTGGGGAGGATGATGAGGTGTAAATTAATGGAAACATCCTCTCAGTGAAAGTGTGTGTGAAGCTGTGAATGTGTGTGTTAGTATCCAGGTCAGAGAACGACAGCTTTCCTCTGTCCCAGTCCAGATTCACTCTGATCCTCCGGAGCTTCTTCTTCTGTTTTGAGAGTTCAATGGAGGAACCTGCTGGTGACCATGCTGTGTATTTACCTCTATAGAACTGGATTCCCCAGGCTTTAGACAGCGCCTTTCCTTTTCTCTGTGCGGACTCTGCTAACACACCCAACGCCCAGTACACTCCATCTCCAACATCGACCCCCCAGCTGTGAGTCCCTGATTTAAAGCCCTCAACACTCAGGACAGACCTGTGATAATCAAACCTCTCTGGATTATCAGGACGCTGCTGCTGCTTCCCTCCTCGTCGTCTCACAGCGGTCAGATCCTCAGACAGGATGAGCTCTGAACCAGCAGTGTTTGGGTCCATAATGAGGGGAGTGTAGCAGACCGTGTCCTTCATCTTGTTCCAGATGTTGAAGGCCAGGTTGCCCAGGTGTTTGGCCTGGTCTATCAGAGCTCCTGCAGGCAGCTGTGGATCATCCAGCAGGGGACAGCGCTGGACTCTTTGCACTGCAGCCTGGTAGTGGTTCAGGAATGAGACGTCTTCAGCTCCTCCTCTGTGGCTCTGACTGTGTCTGACAGAGCTGCCATCTCTCTGCTCAGAGCCTCCATCTTCTCCTCCATCATCCCACTCTTCTGCTGCTCTTCCTCCCTCAGTGCAGCCAGCCTGGCCTCCTCTTCCTCTGCTAAAAACTGCCGAAGCTTCTTAAACTGCTCCTTAATCTGCCTCTCTGTCTGTCGGGCCTGGACCTTCAAGTGTTCTGCTGTTTGATCAAACTTCTCTTTAACTTTCTTCTGGAGCTCCAGTTTCTCCTTGAAGGGCTCCAGAGTTTCCTGAAGGTCCTTCCTGTTTTGCTGTGCAGCTTCATCGATGGGTCTGAACCTGTGGTTGGAGTGTTTTTCTGAATCTCTGCAGATGATACACACCGGCTGCTGATGGTCCAGACAGAAGAGTTTGAGCTTCTCAGAGTGCAGACTGCAGAGAGCCTCTGAAGCTCTGTGAACTCTGTCCTGTAAGAAGGATTCACACAGATTCTTCAACGCCAGGTTACAGGGTGGTTCTGTCACAGATCTTTTCCTACAAACTGGACAATCTTGTGTTTGCTTCTCCCTCCACCAGCTGCTCAGACAGTCTCTACAGAAGCTGTGGCTACATAACAGAAGAACTGGATCTTTGAAGATGTCAGCACAGACCGGACAGCAGAGATCCTCCTCTGACCTGGAAGCCATTTAGTCTCCGAGCGAAGCTGAAAGCAGAGCAGAAACTCAGTATATTCAGTAATGGCCGCCCTCCCTCCCCTGCTAAAAGCCCTCAAACGTACCTTCCCTTTCTTTACTTTATTTTTTCTTTATTTAGTTTATTTAGTCAGGGACCATGTGCAAAGTACATTAATTACAAAGTAAAGAGATGACCTGCATCAGATTGTAGCTTATAAGCTAATTTCCATCTGCAGTCCCTGGGCAGGTTAGAAACATAAAAACATAAAATACAATAAATTAGAAGCAGTCACTCAGGCAAAGACCACACACACATACACACACACACACACACAACCCCACACACAACATAAAAAGATTATCATATGCAAATGCTCAGCAAAATGTCAAAACAGTCATGTGCAAATCTATTAGTGGTGACAAGACTGATTACATAAAAGCCATTGCTTCACTTCACATGAAAAGGTATAGAAATTTGCAATGTTTTTTATGTGAGTGGGAAGGGTATTCCATTCCTTAGTTGCTCTAAAAGAAAAAGCAGATTGTGCAAATGCAGTGAGCCGACTTGGGAGGCTACAGTTTCCCCTGCTGGTAGATCTAGTTGTTCTGCTAATGTGTTCAGAGCAAGGATGGATGAAAGTTTTCAGAGGTGGTGGAGCGGTATTGTGGATAATTTTGTGCATGAGGCGTATATCAGAATATAGGATGAGGTTGTCAAAGCTGAGCAAGTTATACTTGTCCAGTATGACACAGTGGTGAAATTGAGAGGGACGTCTGTCCAAAACTTTAAGAGCTTGTTTGTAAAGTGATGCAATTGATTTCATGGCAGTCTTGGTAGCCTGAGACCAGCTTGACATACAGTAGTGTAAATGAGACATTATCATGGCATTTACATAGGTCTTTGCAGCATCAACAGTTAGGGAATTGCGAATATGTCTAAAATTTGCTATGCTGTATTTCACAGTGTTGCCCAGTTTTTTAATGTGTTTCTTAAAAGTAAGTGTGGAGTCTAAAGTCACTCCCAAATATTTAAACTCATCAACATTTTTTAACGGTTCTCCACTTACATATATATTTGGTACAGACTTTAGTTTACATCTGTTTTTAAAAAACATGGTGACAGTTTTATCAGTATTAAGTGTAAGACAAGAATTGGTCAACCACTTGGTAACCTTAGTGAGAGTTTGTGTCAGTAACTTGTTCTGAGTCTTTGCCATGTGTGAAAAATACTGTATCATCAGCATACATCAATATTTCCACACCATCACATACTGATGGGAGGTCATTGATGTATGCGCTGAACAGAAGTGGCCCCAAAATGGAACCTTGCGGTACCCCCATAGAGCATGCTCTGAGGGATGATGATTTATCCTTTATCCTGACACACTGGGAACGATTTAAAAGATATGACTCAATCCAATACAATACACTTGGAGACAACTGAAAGCTAGCTAACTTGGAGAGGAGTACTGGGTGGTTTACAGTGTCAAATGCCTTTCGCAGATCTAAAAACACTGCACCCACTACTCCTCCCTTGTCCAGATTTGCCTTGATGTGCTCAATAAAAAAACAACATGCAGTGTCAGTAGAGTGGTTAGCTCTAAATCCAAACCGCATGGGGAGTAATAAATTTCTTTTATTGAAGCGTGCTATTAAAGCTGCAGTCTGCAACTCTTTTTCAAGCATAATGCCTGGAACTGTCCGGGGATTCTGAAAGTAGTACATTAAATACCCCAATACAAAAAAAAATGAGTTCTCTAGGGCCCCTATATGTCCCACTAGGTCCCTCCAAAGCCAGCAGGTTTGTTTACAAAATTGCAGACCGGACCGGTAAAAGGTAACCAATCAGGTTTACGAGCTGGGCTCTGCTGCCTGTCAATCACCGATTGTGCACGCGCGATACAAGGTAGGCTCGTCCCCACGCTTATTTATCTAGACTATTGAACTTCATTACGGGCTATAGTCTACTTACTGTGTCTTCCATGATCGCAAATGACAGGTGAGTTGATGAATGAGGAGTCGTGTAGGCGCATCTGGCGTGCACGTCTACGTGCACGAGTTCTCATGTGTTTTGAAGGGGCGGGACAGGAAGTTGAATAACTTTTTATTTTTCGGTTAAAAAATAAGCATTTCTTGCATTTTGCGACTACGGAGGTCACCGTTTTCAACTTCAAGCGTTCTGATAGATCATGTAAACTCTTAAAATGCCAAAAAGTAGGACTTTACGTATGACAACAACAAATCTTGCAGACTGCAGCTTTAACTGTTCTGACACTGTTTTTTCAAGCACCTTAGAAATTGCTGGTAGCATACTTATTGGCCTATAATTTCTAACATTCTGTCTATCCCCTGTCTATCCTTTGAATATTGGAGTTACTATTGCTGTTTTAAGAGTATTGGGGAAAACGTTTTCCTCCAATGATCTGTTTACAATGTACATAATGGGAATAGATAAGACATCCTTAAAGTTTTTCAGTAGAGAAGTGTCAAAGCCCCAGATGTCTTTTGCCTTGAACTGTGATATTGTTGATAAAATTGTGGCTATTTTCATTTCATCTACATTATTGAAATTCATTAAAGTAACATTGTTTTCAATAACCCTTGGCAAGATCATCATTTGGCAGATCAAGCTGTTTACACTGAATGTGTTCTTTCAGATAGATCAAGACGCCGCCCCCTTTGCCATGTCCACGGTCGATGGACGATACGAAGCAATTATTTTCTGTAGAACAGCCATGATAAACTATTTAAAACATTACAACAATATTACTGGGCATGAAACAACATGAATTAATGCTAACCTAGCAGTATATGGTATTGTTGTTAAATACTTGAACGCAGTTTTTCTAGAGAAGATAATTGCTTTGTATATGGGAGTATCGTCCATTGACTCTTTTGGGCTTTCACATGCGGGCGCATACAAACAACAGGTAAGTGACATGCTGTTTATAAAGTTGTTTTGTAACGTCCCCATGCCAGTAATGTGAGAACCATGCATATGGTTTTGATGGTAAGGCTTGTGAATTTATTGTCGGATGGTTTATAAAGTGGTGTGACGTTTCTGCAGTTTGCAAGTTGTTGTTTTACATGGAAGGTTTAGAATTTGCCCCTTGGCCACCACGTATTTGGCTAGCATGACAGGCTGCGCAAACAGCGCAATCACCGCACAGGGAGCGCCGATTTGCACCAGTCTGTGTCCTACTGTCAGTATTTGACAACCTCTAGCAATGGGATTGCGCTTCAAATGCCCCGGAGTTCTCCTTTAAGCATTATCTATCAGAAGTATACTCTTAGATATTGTTATTTTTACATTTGGTTAGCATGAAATGTCGATGTTGATGTTAAAAATGTAATGGATTTTAGGGACTTAACTGAAAGCTTGGTAACGGAGGCTAACGTGAGGTAATTAACGTGATCATTTCACTAAAGTCCGTTAACTTTTTATTGTCAGGTGACATTATGTAAAGTTGTTTTGATTGTTAGGTTTTAAAACATTACCAAAATACTATATAGGCCTATAGTGATAATACATTTTGGTATTTCTGACGTATTTTCTCCGGTAAATTGATTAAATTACAACATTTTTGGCATAGTGAGGCATTAGCTGACTGGTCTTTAATTAAGTAAGTTTTTTTCAGCATGACTTTGCAGCTGTGATAATGAATTTATTAATTTCTCTGTTGTTGTCAGGGAGGTCAGCAGATGTGGTGGTCGCTGCTGTCATGGATCAACCCTTATTAGGGCTTCAGCAGATTTTTATAATGTCCAAACCCTTCAATTTGATCAAATACAGTTCATTGTTGTAGATTAATCTACCCAACTGTATGAATAGCAGTAAAATAACTTCTTTATTAAGGCTTGTTTTACATTTTCCATGATGACAATTTATAATAAAATGTTTGGTTTAAATATGTTTTGTTTATTTTTTTCACAACTGACACATTTATTTTGTCATTAATATGGTTTTAACCAGAAAAAAGTTAAATTAATATTTTAATCCATCCATCCATCCATCCATCCATCCATCCATTATACCCGCCAAATCCGTTGGTCGGGTCGCGGGGGGGGGCTCATTGTCCATCTGACACCAGAGAGAACAGACAGACTGAATGACATCTTCTACAGATGGAGTGTTTGGGACAACAGGAGTAAATCCTGGGAAAAGACAGTAACATCAGGCTCTGTTGAAGGATGTAGATCTGAAGGTAAGCTGGACCTCTGGCATGATTCAGTATAAAGGAGGATAAGGTAGCTGCCCCCTGCTAGCATGCAGGGGTACCCGCTACGATTTAAAACAGTGATAAATGTGTCTCTGCCGCTCCAAAAAAGAAAAACGTTGATAAAATACATCGTCGGTGAAGTGATCAATGCACATTATGGGTCAATATTTACCGAAAATTGCGTTGTAAATGTTAAAGGGATAGTTCGCCTCTTTTGACATGAAGCTGTATGACATCCCATATTAGCAATATCATTTGTAAACATTGACTTACCCCCTGCTGCGTCCTGTGAGCCGAGTTCCAGCTTAGTTTTGGCGTCCACAAAGCTAGTCCAGCTAGTTGGCTGGGGCTTGAAAAATAAAGCGTCTTGCTTCTCAAAAAAAATATGCGTTCAAAAGAGTAATACATTTGCATCACAAAATCGTTCTCGTTGAAAAAGTCAGACCTCACTTCGCTTGGCGCTATTTTTGCCTCCCTTGATATCAATGCGTCAAGTCACCTAGCGATAGCTGCACCTGTTACGGTGTTTGCTGCTCGGAAGTAGGGGACTGTGAGGTCTGCTCTTCGGTCTGCACAGTTTACATTGGACGCATTGATATCAAGGGCGACTTCAAAGCGTGTCGCAACTCTGTATTACTCTATAGCTCTGCTCTGTTCTAAGACTGCTGATGAGGGCAGAGCCAAGATGGCTGCCCTGTTATAACAGCTTCATGCTATAAATCTGATCTGCTTTTCTCCTTTAAACTGATACTGAGGGGAAGTTTGAAAATACCCACAATGCAATGGGAAAATGCATTGAAAACCCTTACCCTTGAAGGTTTTTACCAGTTTATGTGCAAGCTAAATTTTAATAATGTGTGTGTGTCGGCTCACCATATTTGTCCATCTTCTGTTTACACACAGACATACTTTCTCATACTTTCATAAGTTTTCCTCTGGGTGGTCAATTAGGTCAATTAGTTGGATTCTTCAGATGGACGACTTTCTGGGCTTCGCTGTGTCTCCTGACAGCAGGAGGGTTCTGGTTCCAACCTCAGCTGGGTTCTCTGGTGGCCTCTCCAGGGGAACCAGGGATGGGCTCCATGAATTGAACAAATCTGGATTACAATCAATTGGATTTAATTTGAACCAGTTTCCAGCGAGTTGGGTTGGAGCTGGACTGAATATGAATTCATCTTTTCAGCTTTAGATGACTTCAGCTTTGAACTGGTGCTATGGAAACCAACTGGATTAATTTAAAATGAATAAAGACATACTCCAACACATATACACTGATAAGGGTTAGGGATATAAATACATGTGTAAAGGAAATTTTAGAGGTCAACAAGACAAGAAAAGCACAACATTTACATACAAACTTGCTCAGATGCGTATATTTGTACCACATTTACAGATATGCCTTTAAAATGAACCACCAGGAGACTGTGTGACATCACAGTCCTGTTAATGATGCAGAGCGTCAGAAACTAGTTAATAGTCCCTGTTACCGGCTGGTTGTTGCTGTTACTGGCTGGTTACCGGCTGGTTGTTGCCGTGTGCAGGCTTAGTGGTGGTGGGAGGACCTGAAATTCGCCTCAGAGCAGAGGACGGAGCCGGCGAAGGGTCCTGGCAGACGATGAGCTTGCTCTTCACCTTTAAGTCTCCTGGTTCTGTAGAGTTCCGGTTCTGCGTGGAACCAAAGCTTTGTTCTGATTCTGTCTCTGCAATAAAGGTTTCAGCATCAGAGTGTCTCCTGTCCATCTCTGACACATCTGAGCTCAATCAGCCAATCAGAGCACAGCTGAAGCATTCAAATGAAGCTGAACTCAGATTCCCAGCATGCACCACAGTGGCTCTATGACACAGTCAGATCCCACTCTTCATCCTCAGCCTCCTCTTCCTCAGACAATGAAAACTCATTTACCTGCAAAAATACACACAAATAAAGGAGTACACACACACACACACACACACACACACACACACACACACACACACCTCCCCAGCCTCTGAAACCAAATCTTAACCTGGCTATAGCCGCTTTCGGACAGACCGTTCTAAGAACGCAGTTATCAGAACTGTCCTACTCGATTTTCTTTCTGATAACTGTCCTTCTGTTTCAGTCTGCATTCGCACATGAGTCGGGACCTGATAGGGACTGATGCGCCGCGCGCAGCCGTCTGCTTCAGTGACGTGTTACGTTAGCCATTTAGCGCCACATTCAACAACAAAACAAAACCCGGTAAAAGTAATTAGAGAAGAAAAAACACCACCAAAAAGCTAATATGGAGAGCGGGGAGGCCACCGTGTTCATGGTCTGCATGATGGTGATATTAATCATGGACGATCACATCAGGCGTCTAATATCGAGGCTGGAAGAGCTCACAGAGAGAGTCAGGAGACGATACTTTTTCATTTCATGAAGGAAGAAAGGAGAGCAGAGCGCTACAGACAAAGGAGACCAGTGTAAGTTTAACTTATTAAACACCCGCCGGTTGTGTCTGTGTCGTATGAGGAAACATTTCAGCCGTGATAGCATGACATGGGGCGTAGCTACCGACCACCAAACACCTCCGTCAGATGCGTTCTATAGAACCATGAAAAGACCCGACCTCGGAGAAGGAGCTAAATAGTTATAGGAACTGAGGGAGATAGCCCCGAGTTCCTGTATGTCCGAACAAGAGAGAAAACGGCCCCGCGGATTAAAAGGTTATTAGAACTGCCAAAGGTTCCTACAGTCCGAAAGCGGCTTATGTAACCATGGGAACTGTCCCCGTGGTTACAGGTTAGGGTCAGATTTCTTTGTATAGACCATTTAAAAACACAAGTAGAAATAAAATAAAGTGAAAAGATGCCTGAAGCTCATCCTGAGTTTTAAAAGTAGTAACAGTCTGAGTCTGGACCCTTGGACCTGAGAGCACCTGAAAGGACCTTCTGATTGGATGATCCGACCGAGGTATAAAGATGAAGAAGATCACAAATATGATGGTGCGAGCCCATTTAAAACCTTCCACTGTGGGAGAAGGATGTCATGACATGCTCATGACTTCTGGCCTAGTTACATCCTGGGCCTTGTTGACTGGTTCATATGAATATTGTTGATAGTTAGAATGAGCGTGTTCATGATAAACTGCGAAAGTTAGGCGCCTCCAGAGAGGGCCACGTACACTTGTTATGATAAAACGGTATAAAAGGGTGTCACCAGATGAGCTCGTCGGACATTTTGTACATTCTGTATGCACATTTGCTGTGACGGTTTGTTCAATAAACTCCCCAATGGACGGCTGACCAACGCGGGATTCGACTCTAATTTCTCCACAACACCACTCAGAGAGTTACAGTAATCCAGTCTGTGCTTAAATCATTAGAAGATAAGTATGACTTCACTTTGGCCAACAGTCGTAGCTGGAACAAACCAGCTTTGAAGCAGAACTGATCTGTTTATCAGATTTAAATGTGCTGTCAGACATCACATCCAAGCTTTTAGCAGACGTATGAATAAAAGAAGACAAACACCACAGTTTCTGTCTTACTTTCATTTAAATGTCCTACTGTCCAACCAGTTCTTCAGTTCACCGAGGGCTCGAGTTTTAAGAGGCACATTTATTTCAATACCGTCTGCAAAACAATTAAAGGAAAGGCTGTGTTTGGTAAAGACTGGCCTCAAGGGCAACGTATAAAGAGGGCCCACAGTGGACCCCTGAGGTACCCCTCAAGAGAGACATGCCACAGAAGAATGATTTGAACCAATGAAGGGCCACAGAAGAATGATTTGAACCGATGAAGGGCCACAGAAGAATGATTTGAACCAATGAAGGGCCACAGAAGAATGATTTGAACCAATGAAGGGCCACAGAAGAATGATTTGAACCGATGAAGGGCCACAGAAGAATGATTTGAACCTATGAAGGGCCACAGAACAATGATTTGAACCAATGAAGGGCCACAGAACAATGATTTGAACAAATGAAGGGCCACAGAACAATGATTTGAACCAATGAAGGGCCTCAGAACAATGATTTGAACCAATGAAGGGCCTCAGAAGAATGATTTGAACCAATGAAGGGCCACAGAAGAATGATTTGAATCAATGAAGGGCCTCAGAACAATGATTTGAACCAATGAAGGGCCTCAGAACAATGATTTGAACCAATGAAGGGCCACAGAAGAATAATTTGAACAAATGAAGGGCCACAGAACAATGATTTGAACCAATGAAGGGCCACAGAACAATGATTTGAACCAATGAAGGGCCACAGAACAATGATTTGAATCAATGAAGGGCCTCAGAACAATGATTTGAACCAATGAAGGGCCTCAGAACAATGATTTGAACCAATGAAGGGCCACAGAAGAATAATTTGAACAAATAAAGGGCCACAGAACAATGATTTGAACCAATGAAGGGCCACAGAAGAATGATTTGAATCAATGAAGGGCCTCAGAACAATGATTTGAACCAATGAAGGGCCTCAGAACAATGATTTGAACCAATGAAGGGCCACAGAAGAATAATTTGAACAAATAAAGGGCCACAGAACAATGATTTGAACCAATGAAGGGCCACAGAACAATGATTTGAACCAATGAAGGGCCTCAGAACAATGATTTGAACCAATAAAGGGCCTCAGAACAATGGGCCTCATGCAAGAACCGTTCGTACGCACAGATTTGTTCTTAAATCGTCCGTACGAGTGATTTAAGAGAATTCGCGCATTCACCAATCTTTTCGTATTTTACGTTTTATTTCAGGTACGAATAGAATTCACGAGTGATCCAGACCTGTCGTAGGAGTTTCGTAAAATAGTCCGCTGTTGTTCCAATCAAGTTTGCTTGACTAATGGATTGTATATTTAATTACTTTGAAGCAAACATAAATAAATACCCCATAATGATGCTGACATTATTCTGTTTAACCTAAATTATGCACGAATCGAAGGTTAATTTGACTCTGTATATAACAAGGTCAATGGGAAGCGTAACCAGCGGCTGACTTGCTACTTTTGGATGCCATAGCACGTCAGGCTCTTGGAAGAGACCATGTGGAGACAGACGAATGGCTGACATCCTGATTTAGATTGCCAAGGACTGTGCTGCTGCAAATATGCAGCTTGCTAGAGGCACAACTCCAGAGAAAAACACGCCGATCAAACCCAATTCCACCACACGTCCAGGTCCTCACCACCCTTGCATTTTTGGCCACTGGAACCTTTCAGAGGGAGATTGGAGACAGATCGGGTGTGTCCCAGTCCTCTGTGAGTCGTGCGCTCCCCTTGGTCATCAAAGCTCTCATCAGTTTATCACCCGTGGTACATCACATTCCCATACACCGCTGTCCAACAAGTACAAATTAAGAGGGACTTTCATCCCGTGGCTGGACTGCCAAACATAATTGGAGCACGAGACGCATATACGCATCAAATCACCCGTGCTGTCATGGAGCGCACTGAGCTGAAGGCCAGGTGGGTGTGTCTCGATACCTCGTTCATGGCGCAATATTGCCATGAACGAGGGTCTCCACCTGAACCAGCCCAGGCAGACCAAAAGGTGCCAGGAGACCCCCCCTCATGGACCACCCCATCAAAGTGCCATCATGATGAGGCAACAACTGATTGCACGGCTTTAGTTGCAGTCATCGCTCGCCTGCCCAGGGTAAGACGTTTTTTTAAGCCATTTTCATATCAAACCTTTTTTTTTTTTTTTTTTTTTTTTTCTTCTCGGTGACATGGTATTAACAACACTCTCAATTGCTTCCCATTTCTTTGCTTTAGCAGGTCCCGTAATTCCACTGCTGACACTGCTAAAATGACAGACTTTCCTTTTTGGATCTCTGGAAGCAGAACTTCAATCTCAGAGCCCATAAAGTTGTTCTTTTTGCGCCTTGATGCCGTTCTCACGACTCAACACTTCCTGGCACAGGAGCAAGGAAGCACAGCCTTATATGGTGTCATTTAGGGCGTGGAGTATGCAAATCTACTATCCTCGTGCACGTGAACTTAGATACACACGGGTGGGATTCATCATTTACGCAGGTCGTTTACACACTTTTCCCGAAGTTAAGAGCGTTTGTTGAATCTGACGTGGCGTGTTCGTACGAGACCTTCTTACGAAAAAAGTGAGAGAAATTTAGAATAAAAATACGAAAATGTTCTTGCATGAGGCCCAATGATTTGAACCAATGAAGGGCCACAGAAGAATGATTTGAACCAATGGTTCAAAGGTTTTGTCTATTTGGGAAAACGATAACACCCTCGTTTGAGCAGGTAGTCAAAGCAAATTTCCCGCCCATATTTGAGCGTATAAGGCTAGACCTAGAAAGATGGAATATCCTCCGAATTTCCTGGTTAGGCTGTGTCACACTTCTAAAAATTAACATTTCTCTGGGCTACTTTACCCCATACAAATGATCCCAGTCATGTTCCTCCATAAGACTATCAAACAGTTAAATAGTTGGTTTAGCTCCTTTATATGGTCTAAGAAGAAACCACGCCTGAAAATAGCTACGCTATGTCTTCCATCCTCAGAGGGGGGTCTCGATCTCCCGGACCATAGCTGACTGGGTGCATGATAAGTCCACGTCTCTCTGGTTGGTTGTAGAAAGTTCAATGTCTAAATTCCCTTTGGTTAATCTAAGTTTATTAGAAAAAATACATTTTTGAAGTCTGCTTGTTCTAACCCTATAACAATCTCCACAGTAAAGTCATGGAAATTAGAGGGCAGATCTCAACTCATGTCTGTATTCACTCCTGACAATCCTGACTTCCCCCCTGGACTAATGGACAATAACTTCCGGATTTGGGAAATTAAAGGAATATCTACTTTACACAAAGTATTGGAAGGCTCTACCATGATGTCTTTTAGTCAGTTGAAAAGGAAATATGATATTCCAAAACAGGATTTCTTTAGATATGTGCAAGTGAGAGATTTTGTCACAAAGGATACCTCAATGCTTCAGTGTCCGTGTCTTTTTGCAAAGATCTGGCAGTTCTATTAGCCTGTTCTATAATATCCTTAAGGAATATAACATTATTAACACCTTCTTATGGTAAAGGGAACTTAATATCAAGATAACAGATGACTGGAATGATGCTTGGAAAAGTGCTAAAACACTGAATGTCTGGAACCAAGTGAGATCTATGCAACTGAAGCTCCTACAAAGGGTCCATATCTCTAAATACGACCCAAATCCATCTGCACTGTGCCCCGAGTGTAAGATAGAAACTGGTGGTCCGACACATCGGGCCTCATGCAACAACCGTCCGTACGCACAGATTTGTTCAAAAGGAACATTCACCAATCTGTTCGTATTTTACGTTTTCTTTCAGGTAGGAACATAATTTACAGTGATCCAGTTTCCTAAAACAGTCCGCTGTTATTCACGTGAAGTTTGCTCGACTAATGGAGTTTATATTTAGTTACTTTGAAGCAAAAATAAATAAACATATACATTATACCCCATAATGATGCTGACATTATTCTGCTCGACTAATGGATTGTATATTTAATTAGCTTCGGTGAGCTTACCTGCAGGACTCCTTCAGTCTCAGAATGTACAAACTGATCTGAGGTCTGTTTGAGCTCCACCATCACTTTACCGTCACCTGCAGAGACAGGACTGGAGTCAGTATGTGTGCGTGCATGTGCACGTGCACATGCACGCACACAGAAAGCAGGTGTGTCCTGTAGTACCGAGAAGTATGAGCAGCACTGTGGTGAAGGCCTGAACCAGAGCTTTCTCTCTGACCAACTTCTGCAGCCTGCAGCGCCTCTGGAGGAGAATATCTGGACCTGCAGACACGTTAGCATGTTAAAGGTTAAAGGTCACCCCAAGGTCAGAAACCCAAGAGCTACATCTCAGACTCTGCAGGCCTCAGTTAGCATGTTTACTTAAAGGTGATAGAGAATGGTTGAATGGGGCATTAATCCTTGTTCTGTGATGTGATGTGATATGTAGCCCCCAAAAAATTGGTTGGGTCTGTAATGACTCAGAACCTCCCTAAAAGGCTCTCTGAAACAGCTGTTACTATGCTGGGTTTAGAATGCGTCTTTTGCCCTTATTGGCGTCGTTTCAGAGCTTATCTGGCAACCTCATTATGAAATGCAGGTAGGTGTTGGGGCTATTCGGCTGCCCTTGCTCTCACCGAAAACAGAGCTATAGAGTAATACACTGACTGGAAAGAAAGCTCATTCCCTTTAGATGAACAAGCCAGAGCTAACGTGCAATTCTTACAACAGGAATATGGCACAACACACATTTAAAACAAAATAAAATGTGATACTTACAGGCTGTACTGATTGCTGGGGTTGATTTTATTCAGAATCAGAATTCGTTTTATTGCCATTGTTAGTGAACAGTGTTCACTAACTAGGAATTTGCTGCGGCGTAAGGTGCAAACATGTAACATAGGATATAATAATAGAAAATAAAGAATAAAAATATATGAATATAAAATGTACAAGGTGTGTACAACAATACACAGTATCCAATATACAGAGCAACAACAGTGCAGCTTCATTAGTGCAGGTTTAATGATGGTAAAGTGACTGGGGCAGGTTATGAGGTGATTATGAAGTGTTCATAAGTCCAGCTGCAAGGGGGAAAAACTGTTTTTGTGACGGGAGGTTCTGGTCCGAATGGACCGAAGCCTCCTGCCCGAGGGGAGTGGTGCAAATAGAGAAGGGTCAGCTGTGATCCGACCTGCTCGCCCCATAGTCCTGGAGACGTGCAGGTCATGGATAGATGGGAGGCTGCAGCCGATCAGCTTCTCAGCGGAGCGCACAGCTCGCTGCAGTCTGTCTGTCCCTGTCGGAACTGACCCTGTACTGAGCATTAAATTCCGACTGAAGCCTGCTCGGAATCGTGCAAGCTTTGTGAAACTGTACTCCGTGAAATGCGCAGAGCAAAAGAAAAGTCGGCGGTTGTATGTACTGGGGATGCTGTTAAAAATAAATAAAAGCCATTGATCGCGAACATTGCTTTCCGGGGGAATATGTAACGATCGTAGTCCGCTTTCACAGCCTTGGAAGGCTCACCTGTTCCTGTTTCTTGCCGAAGGGGCGTCTCTGAAACGGGGTGGCTGTGGATTTGGGTGTGGGGGGACGATTGCTGAAAAAGTGACGTCACTTTTTCACAAAAACGGATTGGCACTTTTTCTGGGGGATATTCAAAAAGGGGAGTACTTGAAACAGAGGTTCTGACACTTGCTGGCACTTCGTGTGTACTCCCCACAGCGGGGAGACTCAGAACTAACACCAAAAACGTGAAAAAGATGATTTTGATTCTCTATCACCTTTCATTTCTCACACACTGCTGCTACCAGCTGCTGGATCAGGGGTTCACTTAGTTTCTCACTCACTGCTCAACATCAGCTGAGGAACAGGTGAGTTTTTATTACGACGAGACATTAACAAGATCTTTAAAGCCGGTTCTTTTTCAAACATCAGCAGGTTGGACTTCAGGTTAGGGTCACATCTGAGCTTCATGAAGTCTGACGCAAACATCGACACTTTTTACTCTGAAACGGGACGTGTTCCGGTTTGTGTTGCAGTTCTGCTGACGGTCAGCAGGGGGCAGCGCTGCACAGCCTGAGAGTCGGCTGACAACCATCCTCGGTTTGACTGAGTCATGGTCTCAGATCTCTGCTGAGTCATGGTCTCACCCGACGTAAAACTAACATGTTTCCTGTGAAACGGAGCAACACGTGTAATCTGAGGACGGTTTCCAGCCCGTTAAAGGTTCTAACGGACCCCCAGACCTCGGTTCCAGCCTCTTAAAGGTTCTAACGGACCCTCAGACCTCGGTTCCAGCCCGTTAAAGGTTCTAACAGACCCCCAGACCTCAGTTCCAGCCTCTTAAAGGTTCTAACGGACCCTCAGACCTCGGTTCCAGCCCGTTAAAGGTTCTAACGGACCCCCAGACCTCAGTTCCAGCCCCTTAAAGGTTCTAACGGACCCCCACACCTCAGTTCCAGCCCGTTAAAGGTTCTAACGGACCCTCAGACCTCGGTTCCAGCCCGTTAAAGGTTCTAACGGACCCCCAGACCTCGTTTCCAGCCTCTTAAAGGTTCTAACGGACCCCCACACCTCGTTTCCAGCCTCTTAAAGGTTCTAACGGACCCCCAGACCTCAGTTCTAGCCTCTTAAAGGTTCTAACGGATCCTCAGACCTCGGTTCCAGCCCGTTAAAGGTTCTAACGGACCCCCAGACCTCGGTTCCAGCCTCTTAAAGGTTCTGACGGACCCCCAGACCTCGTTTCCAGCCTCTTAATGGTTCTGACGGACCCCCAGACCTCGGTTCCAGCCTCTTAAAGGTTCTAACGGACCCTCAGACCTCGGTTCCAGCCTCTTAAAGGTTCTGACGGACCCTCAGACCTCGGTTCCAGCCTCTTAAAGGTTCTAACGGTAGTAAAACACACACCCGCCTCCATCCCCTCCATCACCTGAGCAGGTGAAGCTGTCCTCCAGCACAGCAGCGCCTCTGGTGGTCAGTCCGTGATGAGGGAAGCAGAGTTTCATCAAACAGCCGAACTTCAGCCTCCTCTGTCCGACTCCTCCCTCCTCCTCAGCTTCTTCTTCGCTGGTGAGCTCCTTCAGCTGCGGAGGACACAGACAGGAAGTCACCTGCTCAGCAGCACCTGAGGAACGCCATGGAGGGTTAGGGTTACCATGGACTACCTAACCCAATATAACCCTATCGATAACCCTAACGCCATGGAGGAGTTTCTCACTGTGATGATGTCAGAGCTCCAGCCGTTGAAGCCCAGGCAGTGATTGGCCAGTTCCAGGCAGCGGGCGTGGCTCAGAGGGCCGCTGTCAGACAGGAAGTGAGGCGTCTGTTTGGAGCTCAGCTTTACCTGCGAACACACACGAAAGCCTTCAGTTATCAGGCCCCTCTCTGTGGAACCAGCTGCCAGTTTGGGAGGCAGAGCCTTCAGTTATCAGGCCCCTCTCTGTGGAACCAGCTGCCAGTTTGGGAGGCAGAGCCTTCAGTTATCAGGCCCCTCTCTGTGGAACCAGCTGCCAGTTTGGGAGGCAGAGCCTTCAGTTATCGGGCCCCTCTCTGTGGAACCAACTGCCAGTTTGGGAGGCAGAGCCTTCAGTTATCAGGCCCCTCTCTGTAGAACCAGCTGCCAGTTTGGGAGGCAGAGCCTTCAGTTATCAGGCCCCTCTCTGCTTGTTGTCCCCTCTTTCCTGTCCTTTCAGCCCCCAGCTGGTCCAGGCAGATGGTTCCTGGTTCTGATGGTTTCTTCTCTCCACTGTCACCTCACACAACACAAAACAGACTTATTTCTTTTTGTTTAATAAAACTTCCCATGAACCGGTCACATACAGGCGTAAAATTGCGTATGGACGCTATGAACGTGTCCATACCAATTTTGAATGGGAAATGTCACAGCGTTTGGCAAACAAAGGGTTAATTTTCCCCTTCCGCAGTTCCTTCTCTCAAAGACGACGTGTCATTGGTGGGGACAGCCTCGCTATCTGTGATTGGCTCATCTTCTGTAGCGCTATGCCTGGCTTGTTGTTGCTAGGTTGGTTGCTAAGCGGTGATAGCGGGAAAACAGCTGACGAGGTGACCGGTCTTTTGTTCGCTGGCTCAGAGTCATCATGTCTGACTCGGGCAGGAAAAGAAACAGAGGCTGAGCGAAGTTTCAGTGCTCTGAGGAGGTTGAAAACATGGCTCAGGACAACAATGACGCAGGCACGGTTGAACCATGCTGCTGTCTGCCATATCCACCAGGACAGGTTGAACAGCATTAACATAAAACAAATATGCCAGCAGTTTGTCTGTGTCAATGACCGGCGGCGCCGTGCATTTGGCTCATTCATACAAGATTTGGCTAGTTAATAGGCTCAAAGCTACAAACTTAAAAGTGTTTCAGGAAAAAGTGAGCCGTGGAAAAGTGTTTTTCATGTGACAGTTTATGTCTTTATTTTTAATAAATGTTTGCTGGACTTTAATCTTTTGACTACTGGTGTTTTATTTTTGTGGGAACTGTGCAGAGCTAATAAATGCTTGTTGGTAATGCTAAGTAGTCATCCGCCTACATTTTTCAAAAATTGTACATTTCCACTTTTATTGTTCACACTTTTCACACTTATCTTTGCAGTGTGCACTTTCAAAACTTCATCAGTTTATATTTTATACAAAATGCACTACAACTGCAGCACCCAAACTTTCAGAAACACATGTAATAATAAAACATCTTACTGTGGCGATGTCTGCCTGGGCCTGTGATAATGTTGAAGTCACCAGAAACTTGAGTGACTTGCATAAAAAAAAAAATCAATTCTCAATCTTGCCATTACGGTTTACATTAAAAAAAAAAAATCAGAGGGCTGTGAATCAGATGGGATTTGCCATTATTCACCCCAGAATTGGTTAAAATGCAGGAAATTGCATCTAAGAAATACAAAATTTTCTGGGGGAGGACCCCCAGACCCCCCACACAAATGAGGTGTCCCTCAACCTTAGGTGGTGGTGGAGTGGCAAATTATGTCCCCACCAATGTCAACACCATTATTACGCCCTTGCGGTCACATGTAATATTTCTAATCTCAGGGAACTAGTGGCCACTTATACAACGTATATTGGTTTATCTGGTTCTTTTCACTGTGATTCACTCGGAACAACGCACAGCAAATAAACTATTTTCTGTTCTGATAAGTAGGATGTAAAATGTTGCCTGATTTTGAACAATCTGATTCTGTTGGCTAAAGATTTTATCCTGATGGACGGTCATCCGACAGCCCTGAAAACGGGCGCATCGCTCCTTCCAGCTCTTAAAATCTTTGATCTTTAGAGCGTCTGAGGTTAAAAAGTTATTTTAGTTGAAGTCTGAGTAAAAACCCGACCTCAGA
The DNA here is from genome assembly GCF_027942865.1 of Odontesthes bonariensis. Taxonomy (NCBI): domain Eukaryota; kingdom Metazoa; phylum Chordata; class Actinopteri; order Atheriniformes; family Atherinopsidae; genus Odontesthes; species Odontesthes bonariensis. The sequence goes on from NC_134526.1 coordinate 46,795, forward strand.
GAAACAAACTGATGCTGGATGGGCGCCCAGCGTCCGCACGGTGGAGTTAAAAAGGCTGAGGGATGAAATCTGGGAAATAAGTTAATTATTAAAGAAAACTGTTCAAATATTGGCCAAGCTTTTTTCTTTTCTACTTCTAGCTGACCTTGAGTGCAGATCTCTGGAACAGCAGGCGGCCGTCAGTGAGCCGCTGAGCCCTGGAGGCCTGAGCAGCTGAGTAGAACTTGATGAGGGCGTAGAACCCGGGAGGGTGGAGCGGAGCGTTAGGACACACCTTCAGCAGGTAGAGAGGACCGAAGGACGAGAAGACAGCGAACAGCTCCTCCTGAAACCAAACGTTCTGTTACTATGAGTGGGAGCTCATGTGAGACTTCAGAGACCCCAAGTTAAGCTCCTTAGAGACCCCGAGCTGAGCTCCTCAGAGACATCAGAGACCCCGAGCTGAGCTCCTCAGAGACATCAGAGACCCCGAGCTGAGCTCCTCAGAGACATCAGAGACCCCGAGCTGAGCTCCTCAGAGACATCATGCAGACCCCGAGCTGCCAGGGAGAAACCAGCAGCACGTCTGGGGTCAGATCCCATCAGATCTGACCTCAGAGATCTGATGGGATCTGAGGTCAGCGCTGTCTAAAGTCACGTGACCACAGCCGTCTTCTTCTGCAGCTGCAAATAAAACTAATTCAGTTCGGCTAACTCTAAACCTGCACAAACAGAACCAGGTCCTGAGCTCAGACCCGGACCCGGTGGACTCACATAGATATGGGCCTCGGTCAGGGACGGCTGGATGTCCCACACAAACACGGTCTTGTTGTTCTCCAAAGGAACCCGGAACTCCAGGATGTCCACCTCCATCACGCTGAGAACCCACACCGAACCTCAGTCAGAAATCTGCACATTAAACGTAGTTTCAGTGTCAGCGGATTCTCTCTCATCTCAGAACATGAAACCAGCCGTGTTTTAGTTCCAGAGGAGCCACTGAACACTTCGGCTCTAAAGTCACGGCTCAGAACATGATATAAGGGTTTAATATCAGCTCTTTTTGCCTGAATGTTGCAGAAACAATGTGACGGGACCTCACCGCTCAGGAGATAAAAGACGTCCTCAGGAGGTAAAAGATGTCCTCAGGAGGTAAAAGACGTCCTCAGGTGAATTTAAACCAAAGAAGAATCTCCGTAAATGAGCTGAAGCCGGTAAAGTTCCGCTAACTGTCACAAACAGCTAGCATAATACCGAGCTGAATTTAGCGCGCTTCCGGTGAGAGGCGTGGCCTGCGGCGGTAGCCAATGAGGACACAGAGTGACGACACAAGCAATGAACCAATCAGAATGTCAGAAACCCATTTGTTAATTGTGATAAAAACTTTGCATCGATTCAAACAAAATCATGTTATTTTCCGTTATTGTTCTTAAAGTTGTTGATTATGTTGAAATTCCTTCTTTCCTAATTGAGCTGTCAGCATGTAGACAGACATTTATAGAAAAGATTACAGACAGACATTTACAGAAAAGATTACAGACAGACATTTATAGAAAAGATTACAGACAGAAAGTTATAGAAAAGATTAAAGAAAGACATTTATAGAAAAGATTACAGACAGACATTTGTAGAAAAGATTAAAGACAAACATTTATAGAAAAGGTTAAAGACAGACATTTACATAAAAGATTACAGACGGACATTTATAGAAAAGATTAAAGACAGATATTTATAGAAAAGATTAAAGACAGAAAGTTATAGAAAAGATTAAAGAAAGACATTTATAGAAAAGATTACAGACAGACATTTATAGAAAAGATTAAAGACAGACATTTATAGAAAGATTACAGACAGACATTTATAGAAAAGATTACAGACAGACATTTATAGAAAAGATTAAAGACAGACATTTATAGAAAAGATTACAGACAGACATTTATAGAAAAGATTACAGACAGACATTTACAGAAAAGATTACAGACAGACATTTAGAGAAAAGATTACAGACAGACATTTATAGAAAAGGTTAAAGACAGACATTTACAGAAAAGATTACAGACAGACATTTGTAGAAAAGATTAAAGACAAACATTTATAGAAAAGGTTAAAGACAGACATTTACATAAAAGATTACAGACAGACATTTATAGAAAAGATTAAAGACAGATATTTATAGAAAAGATTAAAGACAGACATTTATAGAAAAGATTACAGACAGACATTTATAGAAAAGGTTAAAGACAGACATTTATAGAAAAGATTAGTTAGAGCCTCAGAAACCAGTTAAAGCTTCAGGAACCAGTTAGAGCTGCAGGAACCAGTTAGAGCTGAAGGAACCAGTTAAAGCTGCAGGAACCAGTTAGAGCTGAAGAACCAGTTAGAGCTGCAGGAACCAGTTAGAGCTGCAGGAACCAGTTAAAGCTGCAGGAACCAGTTAGAGCTGCAGGAACCAGTTAGAGCTGCAGGAGCCAGTTAGAGCTGAAGGAACCAGTTAAAGCTGCAGGAACCAGTTAGAGCTGAAGGAACCAGTTAAAGCTGCAGGAACCAGTTAGAGCTGAAGGAACCAGTTAAAGCTGCAGGAACCAGTTACAGCTGCAGGAACCAGTTAGAGCTGCAGAAACCAGTTAAAGCTTCAGGAACCAATTAAAGCTGCAGGTACCAGTTAAAGCTGCAGGAACGAGTTAGAGCTGCAGGAACCAGTTAAAGCTGTAGGACCAGTTAGAGCTGCAGGAAGCAGTTAAAGCTGCAGGAACCAGTTAGAGCTGCAGGAACCAGTTAAAGCTGCAGGAACCAGTTAGAGCTGCAGGAACCAGTTAAAGCTGCAGGAACCAGTTAGAGCTGCAGGAACCAGTTAAAGCTGCAGAAACCAGTTAAAGCTTCAGGAACCAATTAAAGCTGCAGGTACCAGTTAAAGCTGCAGGTACCAGTTAGAGCTGCAGGAACCAGTTACAGCTGCAGGAACCAATTAAAGCTGAAAGAACCAGTTAGAGCTGCAGGAACCAGTTAGAGCTGCAGGAACCAGTTACAGCTGCAGGAACCAGTTAAAGCTGCAGGAACCAGTTAGAGCTGCAGGAACCAGTTAGAGCTGCAGGAACCAGTTAAAGCTGCAGGAACAAGTTAGAGCTGCAGGAACCAGTTAGAGCTTCAGAAACCAGTTAGAGCTCCAGGAACCAGTTAAAGCTGCAGGAACCAGTTAGAGCTGCAGGAACCAGTTAAAGCTGCAGAAACCAGTTAGAGCTGCAGGAACCAGTTAAAGCTGCAGGAACCAGTTAAAGCTGCAGGAACCAGTTAGAGCTGCAGGAACCAGTCAGAGCTGCAGGAACCAGTTAAAGCTGCAGGAACCAGTTAGAGCTGCAGGAACCAGTTAGAGCTGCAGGAACCAGTTAAAGCTGCAGGAACCAGTTAGAGCTGCAGGAACCAGTTACAGCTGCAGGAACCAGTTAAAGCTGCAGGAACCAGAGACTGTTCCAGTCAGCAGGTCTGCTGCAGATAAACACCTGGAGCAGCTTTCCTGAATCAGTGGGGTCACATGGCTCTGAAAGGATCGGATTATTGGCTAAATCCCAATCAGACTGAGTTATTCAGTGCATGTAGACACCTTAATCTGACTACGAATTGGATCTGATCGGATTCAGACCCCGAGATAACTGGGTTATAGTCACTCTAAACCTGCTTGTAGACGCTGAAGCTCGTGGTGAATCAGACTTTGGGTTCTGCTCATGCTCCAGATGTTTCTGACCTCTGAACTTTAAAACTTTGAAAACAGTTTGAGTTTGGCTGCAGATGAGCAGCATCAGAGATGATGTCAGGCTTCATGAATCAGCTGCTCGGGGCCTCCCGCCTCCTTCCTGTTGCAGCTGAAGTGGAAACTGTGCCGCTGAGGAGTTTCCTCACTACACGACAGCTTCCTTCCTGCTTTCTGTTCAGGCTAAATGAAGCCGGATGAACTTTCTGCTGCTTCTTCTCTGTAAACCTAAACCGAAGCTGCAGGGTTAAACCGCAGTTTTACTCTGATTCACAAACACACACAAAGTGGAACCTAAGGCCCAGAGAGGAGCAGCAAGCTATCGGGGGAAGTTCTCCAGCAGGGTTAGTTCACAGTTTCCAGCCTGAATGATTCAGACCCAACAGAGTCTGCCTGGTGACGCAACTGGAAACCAGAGAAACATTATCATCGATTCAGCCTCATTAACCCTAACCCTAACTCATTTCTGTTTCTGATGTCTCATCTGGCATCTCAGGGTCCCTGTAAGGACCCCCGGCCTCAGGTTGGGAAACACTGCTTGACATCACAGGATGAAATCAATCCTCATCAATCCTGAAAAGGGTTAGAGTTAGGTTACCCTTTACCTTCACCGGGTCCAGTTTGAACTCTGGGCTCCACTATCTGACCTGAGTCAGCAGATCTCAGAGCTCTGCTGGGTTTATACTCTATCAGCATGTCATTCATGTATTCTGGACCTAAACCGTTCCGTGATTTGTATCAATCAATCAATCAATCAATCTTTATTTATATAGCACATTTCATACCACAGGCAACTCAATGTGCTTTACATAAAGACATAAAAAATACAACACAGAAAAAATACAACACAGAAATACAGAGCAGGTAATTTGAGTAAACTAACAAAAGCTAACAAACATGGATAAGCTTTCCTCTAAAGGCTTGTGTATACTTCGCAGCAGTGTGTCGCAGTGAGCTTGTCGCAGACACGACGCAGTTATTTTTAACTTATGCCTTGAAGCACTGTCTGCGCTATGTTAATCCCACGCCACAACGCAAGAGGGACAATCACGAACAAGCTAGGATTGTGGGTGTTACGGTTACGGAGATCATTCAACAACAATGGCGACTGGACGAATGCGCACTTTGATTGAGATGCAGCTGATCGATCTAGAAATAGAAGAAATATTGCTACTACTGGAGCTGGCAGAGAGGCGAAAGAATCGTCACCGCTAGCACGGTTAGCGTCAGCCGGTTAGCAAACCGGAAATACACATAGTGAAGAGCGGATGTAGAGTTGACCAATCAGAGGCCTCCTTTCTCTCCTCCCTGCGGCGATGTCTGCGGTGAGTTACAATTTTGAGGAGGTGCACCAGAGTGTCTGCGTAGTGTCTGCGTAGGGGGGGGGGGGCATGTCTGCGTTAACTGCGACACACACGCAGACGACCTGGTTTCCGAGTATAAATCAGGCTTAAGAGGGAGCATTTAAGATGCCGTTCAATGGTCCATAAATTAAATTAAAGGGGACATGGGTAAAAAACTTTCATCTGAGAGGAAATATTAAGGTTTATACAGTGATAATAGGTCTTAATAAACCATTTGAATATGACTAAGTTTTCATTAATAAGATAAACCATTTGAATATAACTAAGTTTTCCTCTTAGTGAAGCGTTAATGAGATAGGGGTAGAATGAGAGAGGAAATAACACATTGGGGAGAGGAGGAGAGAGATCAGCACAAAGAAGGAATTGGGAAACAGTGAAGGAGGTGTGGTGTAGGAGTTGCGTGTGTTATTCAGTGAGCGTGTGTGTGTGTGGGTGTGTGCACGTAAGTCTGTGTTAAACTCTTATCAGGCATTTGTCCTTGACAGTGGTGGAAGCTTGTCAGCCAGTCCAAAAGAGTTTCCACAGGAGTCTCAGGAAGGGGGGGTGGGGAAGCACATGTTTACATAACAAACTTGGAGAACGATTTTGTCAGGCCAGTCCAAGGCCAGTCCTGGGGCGCCAGATTGAAACAACAATTTTTGTTTTTGGTTCATTCAGACAGACTACTGATAGTGCTGTCTGTCTTTAAGTTTCTGCTGGTGCGTCTCATGGCGAAATCCGATCAGCCGAATTGTGGAATGTAGACCATTTCCGCCTGGTCCAAGTAATCAATCAACTTTACTCCCAGTTTTAATCCATTTCTCTTCTGAGTCCAGGAATCTCAGCCGGCCTGCGCGCGCGCATCCAGCTTCCGATTCTGCGAGTAGACGAGTAGCAGAACTTTAAAATCTATTCTGTATCTGACCGGGAGCCGGTGTAAAGACTTGAGAACTGGGGTGATGTGGTGTGATCTCTTTGTTCTGGTTAAAACTCGGGCTGCAGCGTTCTGAATGAGCTGCAGCTGTTTGAGACTCTTTTGGGGGAGTCCAGTCAGAAGACCGTTAGCATTAACATGTAGCATGAATCAGCTTCTCCTGATCTGTTTGGGACATGAAACCCTTAATTCTGGATATGTTCTTAAGTTGATAAAAGGCTGATTTGGTGACTGATTTGATATGATTGTTGAAGGTCAGGTCTGAGTCTATCAGCACACTGAAGTTCCGGACTTGGTCTTTAGTTTCTAGACACTCGAGGTGTTTACTGACAGCAAACCTCTTCTCTTTGTTGCCAAACACATTGACCTCAGTTTTTTCTTGATTTAACTGAAGGAAATTTCGGTTCATCCACTTTTTGACTTGCTCTAAGCAGTCGCACAATGACTCTATAGGACTGCAGTCATCTGGAGACAGTGCCAGATATATCTGTGTGTCATCTGCATAGCTGTGGTAGTTGACTTTAGAGTTCTTCAGAATTTGATCCAGAGGCAGCATGTATAGAGTGAACAGAAGGGGTCCAAGAACTGACCCCTGAGGAACTCCACATGTCATAGCCACTCGATCAGATTGATTACTTCCAATAGTCACAAAATAACTCCGCTCCTCCAAGTAGGACCTGAACCATTCTAGGACTGTCCCGCTGAGTCCTGCCCAGGTTTCCAACCTGTTCAGTAGTATACTGTGATCCACAGTGTCAAATGCAGCACTGAGATCCAACAATACCAGAACTGACACCTTGCCTGAGTCAGTGTTCAACCTTATGTCATTTAACACTTTAATAAGAGCCGTTTCTGTACTGTGGTGAGGTCGGAAGCCTGACTGAAATCTGTCAAGGAGTCCACTGGAGTTCAAGAAGTTACTGAGTTGATTAAAAACCACTTTCTCAACAATCTTGGCTATAAAATGAAGATTTGAGATGGGTCTGTAGTTGGTTAAAATGGAAGCATCCAATGTTCTCTTTTTACGAGTTAACTCATTATTATCGCGTTAACGCATTAATCATTTAACGCCGATAAATATTTTATCGCGCATCAACGTGTGTTTTTTGGGGTTTTTTTATTAAAAAAACAAACATTTTGGGGGGCTTTTGTGTCTTTAATGGAAAGTTCAGAGAGACAGGAAGCAGGGGGGAGAGAGAGGGGGAACAACATGCAGCACAGGGCCGTCCGATGCAGCGAGGACTATAGCCTCTGTACATGGGGCGCCTGCTCAGCCCACTACGCCACAGACCTGTTTTATTATTTATTTTATTATTGTAAAAGTCTGTTGCTCACAGGCTTTTATTCTGTAAAAGTCTGTTGCTCACAGGCTTTTATTCTGTAAAAGTCTGTTGCTCACAGGCTTTTATTATTGTAAAAGTCTGTTGCTCACAGGCTTTTATTATTGTAAAAGTCTGTTGCTCACAGGCTTTTATTATTGCAAAAGTCTGTTGCTCACAGGCTTTTATTATTGTAAAAGTCTGTTGCTCACAGGCTTTTATTATTGTAAAAGTATTTTGCTCACAGGCTTTTATTTTGTAAAAGTCTGTCGCTCACAGGCTTTTATTCTGTAAAAGTCTGTTGCTCACAGGCTTTTATTCTGTAAAAGTCTGTTGCTCACAGGCTTTTATTCTGTAAAAGTCTGTTGCTCACAGGCTTTTATTCTGTAAAAGTCTGTTGCTCACAGGCTTTTATTCTGTAAAAGTCTGTTGCTCACAGACTTTTATTATTGCAAAAGTCTGTTGCTCACAGACTTTTATTATTGCAAAAGTCTGTTGCTCACAGGCTTTTATTTTGTAAAAGTCTGCTGCTGTCTGCTGTGGAACAGGAAAAGAAAGTAATCGGCGGATCCACCAAACATGGAGAAGGGTACGGAACTTTTACTCGGCCATTTTCATGTTAAAGTTCTTCCAGACGGCGGAGTCGACAGAACCAAAGTCATCTGTAAACACTGCCAAGTTGAATTGTCTTCTCAGCGTAGTAGTTCCAGTCTAAAATATCACTTAAAGGCAAAACACACAACTGATAGCAGCAAGTCATTCAAGGAAACAGACAGTGGAGCGAGGCTTCTACATAAAAACTACAGAAAGATGCTGATGTTAAAAGTGTGTTTGCACAACAAATGTTATGGCACTTTCATTCATATGGCAGCACATTTAAAATAAAGCTAAATGCTAAAGGCTATACACTACTTTTGGATTCATTTTTGGATTTTGCGTACAAATGCGATTAATCGTGATTAATCAGGGAAATCATGTGATTAATTAGATTAAACATTTTTATCGTTGCCCAGCCTTATATTTGATACTTTTTCTCCTTCTACTTCTTTTAATATTTTCTTATATTAAGACTTTTTTTATCCGGGGTTTACTGTTTTATTTTTACTGTGTTGTAGGGAGACCGAGACTCACGAATATTTCTGAGAACATATTCCAGAAGTGACTCTGAGCTGGTGTCTGTAGAAGGAAGAAAACTGAAGAAACTGAAGAAACTATGACAGATTTACGTTGTATCTGCTGTGTCAGCGCTCCCCCGGGGGGGAACCCTCCCAGGCCACAGGGGCTGAAAAAGGAAACTCACAAACTTCGAAGAATTTTTTTCTCTTTTAATTTTTTTCTCTTTGAAGGTGTCAGTTTCATTTTCTGTCTTTCCAGGATGAAGCTTTATTTAAACCCCAGGATGGCAGACACCTCCATGGACCAGGACCCTCAGAACCATCAGAATCATCAGGACCATCAGAACCATCAGAACCATCAGAACCAGCAGGACCATCAGAACCAGCAGAACCACCAGGACCCTCAGAACCATCAGAATCATCAGGACCATCAGAACCATCAGAACCATCAGAACCAGCAGGACCATCAGAACCAGCAGAACCAGCAGAACCAGCAGAACCAGCAGAACTAGCAGGATCTCCTCTGAGTGAGTTTATTCTGTTTTTACTGAACTTTTAGTTTCAGGTCTGCAGAGAGAACTCAGTTCAGTTATGATTGAACTTTATTTTCTTTATCGGGTAACAAACTGAAGCCTAAAGAAAGACAAACCTTTTTCTTTCTTTAAGAAAGACAAACCTTTTTCTTTCTTTGAGCATTAAGCACAAATAAACCTTCTATGACACGTTTCATTTCATGATGTCATCCTTTGTTTTTCCTTTGTTTTCTTCATTTTCTACTTTTAGTTTTTTACTGCTGACAGATTATCCTTCTACGTTTTATTGGTGTTACTGATGTTACAGATGTTACACTGGAAAAAAATCAAAGTCTTACCAAGTATATTTGTCTCATTTCTTGTCAAAATATCTCATTACACTTAATATAAGACACAACTGCCTAACAAGGACCATTTCAGCCAGATATAGGTACTTGTTTGAAGACAATACATCTGGAATATCTTGTTAAATGAAAAAGTCTTAAAAACAAATTGTTTTGAGTCACATATCATATGAAACAAGCTTTTTTGACATTTGAAGAGGTTTTTAAGCTAATTGCAAGATAACTTTTATCTCAAAAGTCCTAAATATCACATCTTATTTCAAGAGATCTTGACAAGCCGATTTTCACTAATTCCATTGGCAGATTTTTTTGCTTATTTCAAGCAAAAACGTCTTTTATTTGTGTTTTTTTTACTCATTTTTGGAGGGGCATTTTTTCCAGTGTACTGATGTTGCAGATGTTACAGATGTTACTGAATGATTTGTTATGAGTTGATAGTTTCAGTTTGAGCGTATTGATGGGGACCCAAAACTTTATTGTCCTGACTGTGATGAACAGTTTCTAAACTCGTTGTTTCCAGGTGAATTCATGTTGTTAACCCTAACCCAAATCCTCCTAAACAGTCAAACCCAGACCTCCTCTCCACAGAAAAATGCAACGAATTTGCCAACTTTTTTAGCCAAAAAATCAAAACAATTAGACAAAACAAGAAAACTAATCTGTGTCTAAAACCTGGAAATAACTCTGACGTTATGTCACAGTTTAAATCAACAATAGTTGATTTAAAAATCCTAGAGGAAACAGTTCGGCATCTGAAATCAACAACTTGTTCTCTGGACATAATACCATCTGACTTTTTAAAAACTGTTTTTACCTCAGTAGAAAGCGATCTCCTACAAATAGTTAACAGCTCACTGGCATCAGGCATTTTTCCCAAGTCACTAAAGACAGCTGCCATTAAGCCACTCTTAAAGAAGAGAACTCTAGATGCCTCTATGATGAACAACTACAGACCTGTCTCTAACCTCTCTTTTATATCCAAGATTATTGAGAAAGTTGTATTTAACCAGCTCAACGACTTTCTGTGGAGTCCCCCAGGGGTCAATTCTTGGACCTCTTCTGTTTAACTTGTATATGCTCCCTTTGGGTCAGATATTACAGAACTTTAACATCAATTATCACAGTTATGCAGACGATACACAACTTTATGTGTCTCTGTCACCATTGCGACTGCAGCCCAGCAGACGTACTGTGTCAGTGTCTGGAGGAAGTAAACACCTGGATGAGTGAGAATTTTCTACAATTAAATGAAGTCCAAACTGAGATCATTCTGTTTGGGAGCAAAGAGAAGAGGGTCAGCGTTGGTAAATATCTTGAGACTCGGGACCTTACAATCACTGACCGAGTTGGTAACCTCGGAGTGTTGATAGACTCAGATCTGACTTTCAGCAGCCACATCAAAGCTGTCACCAAGGCAGCTTTTTACCATCTCAGAAACATCAACAGAATTAAAGGTTTCCTCTCCCAAACAGACCAGGAGAAACTCATCCATGCATTCATCTCCAGCAGACTCCATCACTGTAACGCTCTTTTAACTGGACTTCCCAAAAAGAGCATTAAACATCTGCAGCTCATCCAGAACGCTGCTGCTGGAGTTTTAACCCGGACTAAGAGATCTGAACACATCACAGCAGCTTTAAAATCTTTACTCTGGCTTCCAGTCAGTCACAGAATAGATTTTAAAAGCCTGCTGATGGTTTACAATCTGTGATCTGTTCAGAGAATATAAACCCAGCAGAGCTCTTAGATCCAAGGACTCAGGTCAGCTGGTCCAGTCCAGAGTCCAGACTAAACATGGAGAAGCAGCATTTAGCTGTTATGCTGCAAACAAGTGGAACAAACTGCCAGTGGAGATTAAACTTTCACCAAATGGAGACATTTTTAAATCCAGGTTAAAAACATTTCTGTTCTTATGTGTCTATGCATGAAATCTGCACGCTATCTTTGAACTTATCTGGACTGTTGCTGGTTTTTAAATTCATTCAAATGATTTTATTTGTTTCTCTTCATATTCTTTTATGTATTTTAATGCTTCTTCCACTCCCTGCTGCAATGCTTTTATTTTATGTGAAGCACTTTGAATTGTTTGTAAATGAAATGTGCTACAAATACATTTGATTTGATTTGATTTATAAAAGGTCTGAATGTTCAGTCTTCTTTGGTTTGTGGTAAAGCTGAGGCTGAGCGAGGTGTTTCTGGGTGGAAACCCCACTTTGTGGAAAGTGATTAATAAGATCTGGTGCTGAACTCCATCCGAGCGGCTGGTCGGTCAGAGCTGGTTTCCAGTCAGAAGTGGAAACATCCGTCATTAGCGCAGACGAGCTAACGAAGCTCACTAAGTTTCATTTCAGAGTGGGGCCTGCAGAGTTTGGGAATCAGAGTGAGTCACTCACATCTTCTCACTCTCAGCCCTTCTTCTCGATTAAAAACAGTTTCCGCTCAGGCTTCAGCTGATGGCTGCTGCTCGCTGTCCTCCCGTTCGCCGCTGCTCTGAAACTCATCGTGCGGTCGCTCATGATGACGAACTTTTCCACCTTGAAGCTTTCTGCCCGCCGTCACTGGGAAACCTTCGTGGAAAGAGACGGTTTTCAGCCGAGCGATGACAGATAAATACCTGTAACTCAGCGCAGTTACGGCCTCAGAGCTCAGAGTCAATTGGACCTCCAGCCCCAACACGCAGGTCAGTGTCCACATACTTATGGACCTGTGTCCACATACTTATGGACCTGTGTCCACATACTTATGGACCTGTGCTGTGTGTTCACATACTTATGGACCTGTGTCCACATACTTATGGACCTGTGCTGTGTGTCCACATACTTATGGACCTGTGTCCACATACTTATGGACCTGTGCTGTGTGTCCACATACTTATGGACCTGTGTCCACATACTTATGGACCTGTGTCCACATACTTTTGGACCTGTGTCCACATACTTTTGGAAGCACATTTGAACAAACAAACAGCTGTTTACCGTTGCCATGACAGCCGTGCTGAAGCAGCTGTGGATTGTCTCCTGAAAACAAAGGAACTTGTTTAACCTTTTTCGAGCCTGATCAGACCTGAGTGACTCACCTGGTCCTGGTCCAGGACTCCGGCTGCTGCGGTTCATGACTCACACAGGTAGATGCTCTCTGATTGGCTGATTGGTCCTGACATCCAGCCAATCTGCTGCTGTCTCCTCCAGGTAACTCACCTGAAGCTGCAGGCTCACTCAGAACACAGACAGGAACCCACCGGAGACTCCAGGACCAGATCCAGATCCAGAACCATGAGGCCCTCCTCAGTCCTCTTCGTCTTCCTGCTCCTCTGCTGCCTCCAGATGATGCTGGTTTCCATGCCGACGTGCCGGCTGCCCGGAAAGGTGGTCCAGAACACCCACAACCTGCTCCGAGACCTGGTAGGCCATTGTAGACTCTGTCTCCGGTTCTGCTCCGGTTCTGACCCGGTTCTGCTCCTGGTTCTTAATCTGCTTCCTGTCCTGCAGGGGGCGGCGTTTCCTGCCCAGTGCCATCAGTACAAGATCCGCTTCCCAGACTCCGCCCTCTCTGCCTCGGCCTTCCCAGACTCCGCCCACTCTCAGGTAAGCATCTGACCTCAATCACAGAGCTGCCTCTGACCTCACCGCAGTCCTACAGCCAATCACAGAGCTGCCTCTGACCTCACCGCAGTCCTACAGCCAATCACAGAGCCGGCTTTGAGCAGAACTTTGATTCCCCGCAGTGTCACTGGACGTCGGCGCTGGTGTACGAGTCCCTACAGGGGGCGGGGCTAATGTTCGACGAGTACGAGTTACCTGAGGGAGTGGGCGGAGTCACGTGGGATGAACAGAAACTGGACCACTACCTGAACCTGCAGTACCGCCTGGTGGAGGACCACTTGTGTGTGAGTACCAGGACCGCTGTGGAGGGGCCACATTCATTCATTCATTCATTCAGTCATTTATTCATTCATTTATTTATTTATTCATTCATTCATTCATTCATTCATTTATTCATTTGTTCATTCGTCCATTTGTTCATTCATTCATTCATTCATTCATTCATTTATTCATTCATTCATTCATTCATTTATTCATTCATTCATTCATTTATTCATTCGTTCATTTGTTCATTCGTCCATTTGTTCATTCATTCATTTATTCAGTCATTCATTCATTCATTCATTCATTCATTCAGTCATTTATTCATTCATTCATTCATTCATTCGTTCATTTGTTCATTCATTCATTTGTTCATTCATTCATTTGTTCATTTATTCATTCATTCATTCATTTGTTCATTCATTCTTTTGTTCATTCATTCATTTGTTCATTCATTCATTGTCTCTGCAGCTGAACAACACCGAGGCTGCAGGTGTTTTATCGCCGTACTTCAGATATGTGCAGGATGTTGTTGAGCAGAAGGTAAACAACAAACAAACTGTTTAAACTGTTCAACTGTCACAGAGTGGACCAATCAGAGCTAAGGGGGCGGGTCTCTGTGTGACAAATCAGAGCTAAGCGGGCGGGTCTCTGTGTGTTACAGGACAGTGCTGCATGCGGCTGGCAGGCTCTGAGAAGAGATCTGCTCTGGCTCCTAAAGTCCTCCCTCCGCAATCACCACAACTGCTTCAACTGGACCAGAGCCCAGTGACCACTTCCGGCCACGCCTACATGATCGTTTCGAGACCACGCCCACTGGGACCCCACTTTCTCACTCAAACCTCGTTTCAATAGAGTTGTTTGTATTAAGAAAATATTTATTTACATAATTCTATTTATTTGTTTATTTATTCATAATTTATTTATTTGTTTATTTATTCATAATTTATTTATTTATTCATTTTTTATTTGTTTATTCATTCATAACTTTTTGTTTGTTTATTTATTCATCATTTTTTATTTATTCATATTTTTATTTGTTTATTTGTTTATTTATTCATCATTTTTTATTTATCATGGCCATTTATACTTGAATATTTATATTTTGACACCACATATGATATATTTTACAATCTCGTTTCTATTGTCTTTTTGTTTGTTTCAGATTAAAGCATCATAAAAAAAATCTGTTTAAACTTTTCTGTGTCAGTAAACAGTCAGTAAACAGTGGGTAAACAGTCAGTAAATAGTAAACGGTGGATAAACAGTCAGTAAACGGTAAACGGTGGGTAAACAGTGAGTAAACAGTGGATAAACAGTCAGTAAACAGTCAACAGTCAGTAACCAGTCAATAAACAAAAACAGTGGGTAAACAGTCAATAAGCAGTCAATAAGCAGTCAGTAAACAGTCAGTAAACAGTGGGTAAACAGTAAACGGTGGGTAAACAGTCAGTAAACAGTGGATAAACAGTCAGTAAGCAGTCAGTAAACAGTGGGTAAACAGTCAGTAACCAGTCAATAAACAAAAACAGTGGGTAAACAGTCAGTAAACAGTGGGTAAACAGTCAACAGTCAGTAACCAGTCAATAAACAAAAACAGTGGGTAAACAGTCAGTAAACAGTGGGTAAACAGTCAGTAAAAAGTGGGCAAACAGTCAGTAAACCGTGGATAAACAGTCAGTAAACAGTGGGTAAACAGTCAGTAAACAGTGGGTAAACAGTGGGTAAACAGTCAGTAAACAGTAAATAGTGGGTACAGTCAGTAAACAGTAAATAGTGTGTAAACAGTGGGTAAACAGTCAGTAAACAGTAAACAATGGGTAAACAGTGGGTAAACAGTCAGTAAACAGTAAATAGTGGGTAAACAGTCAGTAAATAGTGGGTAAACAGTCAGTTGACAGTAAACGTTGGTAAACAGTGGGTAAACAGTGAGTAAACAGTGGGTAAACAGTCAGTAAACAGTGGATAAACAGTCAGTAAACAGCAAGCAGTCGGTAAACAGTGGGTAAACAGTCAGTAAGCAGTGGGTAAACAGTCAGTAACCAGTCAATAAACAAAAACAGTGGGTAAACAGTCAGTAAACAGTGGATAAACAGTCAGTAAACAGTGGGTAAACAGTCAACAGTCAGTAACCAGTCAATAAACAAAAACAGTGGGTAAACAGTCAGTAAACAGTCAGTAAACAGTGGGCAAACAGTCAGTAAACCGTGGATAAACAGTCAGTAAACAGTGGGTAAACAGTCAGTAAACAGTAAATAGTGGGTACAGTCAGTAAACAGTAAATAGTGGGTAAACAGTGGGTAAACAGTCAGTAAACAGTAAACAATGGGTAAACAGTGGGTAAACAGTGGGTAAACAGTCAGTAAACAGTAAATAGTGGGTAAACAGTCAGTAAATAGTGGGTAAACAGTCAGTTGACAGTAAACGTTGGTAAACAGTGGGTAAACAGTGAGTAAACAGTGGGTAAACAGTCAGTAAACAGTGGATAAACAGTGGATAAACAGTCAGTAAACAGCAAGCAGTCGGTAAACAGTGGGTAAACAGTCAGTAAGCAGTGGGTAAACAGTCAATATACAATCAGTAAGCAGTCAGTAAACAGTCAGTAAACAGTGAGTAAACAATGGGTAAACAGTAAGTAAACAGTAAACAGTGGGTAAACAGTCAGTAAACAGTAAATAGTGGGTAAACAGTGGGTAAACAGTGGGTAAACAGTCAGTAAACAGTCAGTAAACAGTAAACAATGGGTAAACAGTGGGTAAACAGTCAGTAAACAGTAAATAGTGGGTAAACAGTCAATAAATAGTGGGTAAACAGTCAGTTGACAGTAAACGTTGGTAAACAGTGAGTAAACAGTGAGTAAACAGTGGGTAAACAGTCAGTAAACAGTGGATAAACAGTGGATAAACAGTCAGTAAACAGCAAGCAGTCGGTAAACAGTGGGTAAACAGTCAGTAAACAGTGGGTAAACAATCAATATACAGTCAGTAAGCAGTCAGTAAACAGTGGGTAAACAATGGGTAAACAGACAGTAAAAAAGTCAGTAAACAGTAAATAGTGGGTAAACAGTCAGTAAACAGTAAACAGTCAGTAAACAGCGGGTAAACAAACAGTGGGTAAACAATGGGTAAACAGTCTGTAAACGATAAACAGTGGGTAAACAATGGATAAACAGACAGTAAACAGTCAGTAAACAGTGGGCAAACAGTCAGTAAACAGTGGGTAAACAGTCGGTAAACAGTGGGTAAACAGTCAGTAAACAGTGGGTAAACAATCAATATACAGTCAGTAAGCAGTCAGTAAACAGTGGGTAAACAATGGGTAAACAGACAGTAAAAAAGTCAGTAAACAGTAAATAGTAGGTAAACAGTCAGTAAACAGTAAACAGTCAGTAAACAGCGGGTAAACAAACAGTGGGTAAACAATGGGTAAACAGTCTGTAAACGATAAACAGTGGGTAAACAGTCAGTAAACAGTGGGTAAACAGTCGGAAAACAGTTGGTAAACAGTCAGTAAATAGTGGGTAAACAGTCAGTAAACAGTGGGTACACAGTCAGTAAACAGTAAATAGTGGGTAAACAGCGGGTAAACAAACAGTGGGTAAACAATGGGTAAACAGTCAGTAAACAGTAAATAGTGGGTAAACAGTCAGTAAATAGTTGGTAAACAGTGGGTAAACAGTCAGTAAACAGTAAACAATGGGTAAACAGTGTGTAAACAGTCAGTAAACAGTAAATAGTGGGTAAACAGTCAATAAATAGTGGGTAAACAGTCAGTTGACAGTAAACGTTGGTAAACAGTGGGTAAACAGTGAGTAAACAGTGGGTAAACAGTCAGTAAACAGTGGATAAACAGTCAGTAAACAGCAAGCAGTCGGTAAACAGTGGGTAAACAGTCAGTAAACAGTGGGTAAACAATCAATATACAGTCAGTAAGCAGTCAGTAAACAGTGGGTAAACAATGGGTAAACAGACAGTAAAAAGTCAGTAAACAGTAAATAGTGTGTAAACAGTCAGTAAACAGTAAACAGTCAGTAAACAGTGGGTAAACAGTAAGTAAACAGTAAAAAGTGGGTAAACAGTCAGTAAACAGTAAATAGTGGCTAAACAGTCAGTAAATAGTCAGTAAACAGCGGGTAAACAAACAGTGGGTAAACAATGGGTAAACAATGGGTAAACAGTCTGTAAACGGTAAACAATGGGTAAACAGACAGTAAACAGTCAGTAAACAGTGGGCAAACAGTCAGTAAACAGTGGGTAAACAGTCGAAAAACAGTGGGTAAACAGTCAGTAAATAGTGGGTAAACAGTCAGTAAACAGTGGGTACACAGTCGGTAAACAGTAAATAGTGGGTAAACAGACAGTAAACAGTGGGTACACAGTCGGTAAACAGTAAATAGTGGGTAAACAGACAGTAAACAGTCAGTAAACAGTGGGCAAACAGTCAGTAAACAGTGGGTAAACAGTCGGAAAACAGTTGGTAAACAGTCAGTAAATAGTGGGTAAACAGTCAGTAAACAGTGGGTACACAGTCAGTAAACAGTAAATAGTGGGTAAACAGCGGGTAAACAAACAGTGGGTAAACAATGGGTAAACAGTCAGTAAACAGTAAATAGTGGGTAAACAGTCAGTAAATAGTGGGTAAACAGTGAATAAACAGTCAGTAAACAGTCAGTAAACAGTAAACAATGGGTAAACAGTGTGTAAACAGTCAGTAAACAGTAAATAGTGGGTAAACAGTCAATAAATAGTGGGTAAACAGTCAGTTGACAGTAAACGTTGGTAAACAGTTGGTAAACAGTGAGTAAACAGTGGGTAAACAGTCAGTAAACAGTGGATAAACAGTCAGTAAACAGCAAGCAGTCGGTAAACAGTGGGTAAACAGTCAGTAAACAGTGGGTAAACAATCAATATACAGTCAGTAAGCAGTCAGTAAACAGTGGGTAAACAATGGGTAAACAGACAGTAAAAAGTCAGTAAACAGTAAATAGTGTGTAAACAGTCAGTAAACAGCAAACAGTTAGTAAACAGTGGGTAAACAGTAAGTAAACAGTAAAAAGTGGGTAAACAGTCAGTAAACAGTAAATAGTGGCTAAACAGTCAGTAAATAGTCAGTAAACAGCGGGTAAACAAACAGTGGGTAAACAATGGGTAAACAATGGGTAAACAGTCTGTAAACGGTAAACAATGGGTAAACAGACAGTAAACAGTCAGTAAACAGTGGGCAAACAGTCAGTAAACAGTGGGTAAACAGTCGGAAAACAGTGGGTAAACAGTCAGTAAATAGTGGGTAAACAGTCAGTAAACAGTGGGTACACAGTCGGTAAACAGTAAATAGTGGGTAAACAGTCAATAAACAGTCAATAAATAGACAGTAAACAGCGGGTGAACAAACAGTGGGTAAACAATGGGTAAACAGTCAGTAAACAGTGGGTAAACAGTCAGTAAACAGCGGGTGAACAAACAGTGGGTAAACAATGGGTAAACAGTCAGTAAACAGTGGGTATACAGTGGATAAACAGTCAGTAAACAGTAAGCAGTCAGTAAACAGTGGGTAAACAGTCAGTAAACAGTAAGCAGTCAGTAAACAGCGGGTAAACAGTCAATAAACAGTCAGTAAGCAGTCAGTAAACAGTCAGTAAAAAGTCAGTAAACAGTAAATGGTGGGTAAACAGTCAGTAAACAGTAAACAGTCAGTAAACAGTGGGTAAACAGTGGGTAAACAGTAAACAGTGGGTAAACAGTCAGTAAACAGTAAATAGTGGGTAAACAGTCAGTAAACAGTGGGTAAACAGTCAGTAAAAAGTCAGTAAACAGTAAATAGTGGGTAAACAGTCAGTAAACAGTAAACAGTAAACAGTCAGTAAACAGTGGGTAAACAGTAAGTAAACAGTAAACAGTCAGTAAACAGTAAATAGTGGCTAAACAGTCAGTAAATAGTCAGTAAATAGCGGGTAAACAAACAGTGGGTAAACAATGGGTAAAAAGTCAGTAAACGGTAAACAGTGGGTAAACAGTGGGTAAACAATGGGTAAACAGACAGTAAACAGTCAGTAAACAGTGGATAAACAGTCGGTAAACAGTGGGTGAACAGTGGGTAAACAATGGGTAAACATACAGTAAACAGTCAGTAAACAGACAGTAAACAGTCGGTAAACAGTGAGTAAACAGTCAGTAAATAGTAGGTAAACAGTCAGTAAACTGTGGGTACATAGTCAGTAAACAGTCAATAGTGTGTAAACAGTCAGTAAACAGTCAGTAAACAGTCAATAAATAGACAGTAAACAGCGGGTAACCAAACAGTGGCTAAACAATGGGTAAACAGTCAGTAAACAGTAAACAGTGTGTAAACAGTCAGTAAACAGTGGGTAAACAATGGGTAAACAGACAGTAATCAGTCAGTAAACAGTGGGTAAACAATTGGTAAACAGACAGTAAACAGTCAGTAAACAGTCAGTAAACAGTGGGTAAACAGTCAGTAAACAATGGGTAAACAGTCAGTAAAAAAAATGGGTAAACAGTCAGTAAACAGTCAGTAAACAGTGGGTAAACAGTCAGTAAACAATGGGTAAACAGTCAGTAAAAAAATGGGTAAACAGTCAGTAAACAGTCAGTAAACAATGGGAAAACAGTCAGTAAACAGTCAGTAAACAGACAGTAAACAGTCAGTAAACAGTGGGTGAACAGTGGGTAAACAGTCGGTAAACAGTGGGTAAACAGTCAGTAAATAGTAGGTAAACAGTCAGTAAACTGTGGGTGAACAGTGGGTAAACAGTCGGTAAACAGTGGGTAAACAGTCAGTAAATAGTAGGTAAACAGTCAGTAAACAGTCAATAGTGTGTAAACAGTCAATAAATAGACAGTAAACAGCGGGTAACCAAACAGTGGGTAAACAATGGGTAAACAGTCAGTAAACAATAAACAGTGTGTAAACAGTCAGTAAACAGTGGGTAAACAATGGGTAAACAGACAGTAATCAGTCAGTAAACAGTGGGTAAACAATTGGTAAACAGACAGTAAACAGTCAGTAAACAGTCAGTAAACAGTGGGTAAACGGTCAGTAAACAATGGGTAAACAGTCAGTAAAAAATGGGTAAACAGTCAGTAAACAGTCAGTAAACAATGGGAAAACAGTCAGTAAACAGTCAGTAAACAATGGGAAAACAGTCAGTAAACAGTCAGTAAACAATGGGAAAACAGTCAGTAAACAGTCAGTAAACAGTAAACAGTGGGTAAACAGTCAGTAAAAAGTAAACAGTGGGTAAACAGTCAGTAAACAGCGGGTAAACAGTCAGTAAACAGATAGTAAACAGTGGGTAAACAGTCAGTAAACAGCGGGTAAACAGTCAGTAAACAGATAGTAAACAGTCAGTAAACAGCGGGTAATCAAAGCCCCTCAGCTCAGCAGTGACTCACTCGTGTTGTATCTATTTTAGCTTCACCTGAAACATTCCTGCTGAGTCATCAGGTCCAAACTGTAACTGAGTGTTTATGCTCATTCCTGCTGAGTCATCAAACTGTAACTGAGTGTTTATGCTCATTCCTGCTGAGTCATCAAACTGTAACTGAGTGTTTATGCTCATTACTGCCATCAGTTAATCATCCTGCTGACAGACCTACAATTACCTCGTCAAGACGCAGTCCTCACCTGCTGAAGGCGTGTCTGTCAGCAAACGTTCAGCTTTCAGAGACAAACTGCATGAAGAATCAGAATCAGAATCAGACTCAGAATCAGACTCAGAATCAGAATCAGAATCAGAATCAGAATCAGACTCAGAATCAGAATCAGAATCAGAATGGCTTTTATTGCCAGGTATGTGGACACACACCAGGAATTTACACCTCGCTCTCTTTAGTGCAACAAGTACAAAAAATATCCAAAAAATAGACATGGAACAAGGCTAAAGTAGAAAGTGCAAATTGGTGCATGGTGCAAGGATGGATATTAAATATAAATATAAATACAGAGTTCACAGTATGGTAGGATGGATTATTCAGGAGATGTACAGATGTACTGTTTTAGCTGAGGGAAGAAGCTGTTCCTGTCTTGTTGTTTTGGCGTACAGAGTTCTGTAGAAGGGAGGAGTTTAAACAGTTTGTGTCCAGGTGTGATGGGTCTGCAGAGATGTTACAGTAGGTAAACAGTCAGTAAACAGTCAGTAAACAGGCTGTGATGGGTCTGCAGAGATGTTACAGTAGGTAAACAGTCAGTAAACAGTCAGTAAACAGGCTGTGATGGGTCTGCAGAGATGTTACAGTGGGTAAACAGTCAGTAAACAGTCAGTAAACAGGCTGTGATGGGTCTGCAGAGATGTTACAGTAGGTAAACAGTCAGTAAACAGGCTGTGATGGGTCTGCAGATGTTACAGTAGGTAAACAGTCAGTAAACAGTCAGTAAACAGGCTGTGATGGGTCTGCAGAGATGTTACAGTAGGTAAACAGTCAGTAAACAGGCTGTGATGGGTCTGCAGATGTTACAGTAGGTAAACAGTCAGTAAACAGGATGTGATGGGTCTGTAGAGATGTTACAGTAGGTAAACAGTCAGTAAACAGTCAGTAAACAGGCTGTGACAGGTCTGCAGAGATGTTACAGTGGGTAAACAGTCAGTAAACAGGCTGTGATGGGTCTGCAGATGTTACAGTAGGTAAACAGTCAGTAAACAGGATGTGATGGGTCTGTAGAGATGTTACAGTAGGTAAACAGTCAGTAAACAGTCAGTAAACAGGCTGTGATGGGTCTGCAGATGTTACAGTAGGTAAACAGTCAGTAAACAGGCTGTGATGGGTCTGCAGAGATGTTACAGTAGGTAAACAGTCAGTAAACAGGCTGTGATGGGTCTGCAGATGTTACAGTAGGTAAACAGTCAGTAAACAGGATGTGATGGGTCTGTAGAGATGTTACAGTAGGTAAACAGTCAGTAAACAGGCTGTGATGGGTCTGCAGAGATGTTACAGTAGGTAAACAGTCAGTAAACAGGGTGTGATGGGTCTGCAGAGATGTTACCTGCCCGTTTCCGGGTTAGGGTTACTCTGGACATGTACAGGTCCTGGGTTAGGGTTAGGGTTAGGGTTACTCTGGACAGGTACAGGTCCTGGGTTAGGTTTAGGGTTAGGGTTACTCTGGACAGGTACAGGTCCTGGGTTAGGGTTAGGGTTACTCTGGACAGGTACAGGTCCTGGGTTAGGGTTAGGGTTAGGGTTACTCTGGACAGGTACAGGTCCTGGGTTAGGGTTAGGGTTAGGGTTACTCTGGACAGGTACAGGTCCTGGGTTAGGGTTAGGGTTACTCTGGACATGTACAGGTCCTGGGTTAGGTTTAGGGTTAGGGTTACTCTGGACAGGTACAGGTCCTGGGTTAGGGTTAGGGTTACTCTGGACAGGTACAGGTCCTGGGTTAGGGTTAGGGTTACTCTGGACAGGTACAGGTCCTGGGTTAGGGTTAGGGTTACTCTGGACATGTACAGGTCCTGGGTTAGGTTTAGGGTTAGGGTTACTCTGGACAGGTACAGGTCCTGGGTTAGGGTTAGGGTTACTCTGGACAGGTACAGGTCCTGGGTTAGGGTTAGGGTTAGGGTTACTCTGGACAGGTACAGGTCCTGGATGGAGGGCAGGCTGACACCAATAATCTTCTCTGCAGACCTTCTTGTCCGTTGCAGTCTGTTCTTTTCCTGTTTCCTGGTCGATCCGAACCAAACGGTGATGGATGAACAGAGAACAGACTGAACAATGTAAAACTGGATCAGCAGCTCCTTAGGTAGGTGGAGCTTCCTGAGCTGCCGCAGGAAGTACAATCTCTCCTGGGCCTTTTTGATTTGACTGTGTTGGTCTCCCACTTCAGGTCCTGAGAGATTGTGGAGCCCAGAAACCTGAAGGATTTTCCCAGCAGATGTTGGTGATGGTGATGGGTGGCAGAGTGGGGGGGCTTCTCCTAAAGTCCACTGTCATCTCCACTGTTTTGTTGTGTTCAGCTCCAGATTGTAAACAGCTCATAGTTATGCTGCTATAGGCTCAGGTGACCCTGAAAACAGCTATACAGCGAGAAGTGGAGAAAGTAAGCGGTTCATCATTTCCCTATGCTGGAAGTGGCCGAACCGATGGACCTCAGTTGGTGTTCAGACCATGGACTGCAGCCGACATCCAAGCCAGCGCTGCCCTCCTCCCGGATCCTGTGGAGGACGGTTTGCTGCAGAACTTAAAGCTTTATGCCATGAAATGAGACCTACGGGCACAGAAATTAAACCTGGAGATTTAGTCGGACTGAGGTCTTGTCCTGGCTACAGGTGGTGAAGATGGCGATTTAAATCATGGTAATGGCCCATGGTATGCTGCCATAGAACATCTGTATGCTGATTTGATCACAACATTTCCACAGAGGAGTGATTGGGCTACAACAAGTCAAACAACGTCCTGATGAGACCGTCTCTGATTTTCTTCATCGTGTGGAAGAAGCGTTCAATAAACACTTGGGTTTGGAACGCCCCCCTGACTTTACTGTTCTGGGCCCCTGGGAGAAAATGCTGTCTGAGTACATCATGGAAGGAATTCTCCCTGAGAAACCAAGACTCTTTATGTCGGATGGAGACATGGAGTACGGTTTGAGGAACTGAGAAGACATGCTTTACACAGCGATGACGTTATCAACGTCAGGAAGAAGGAAAAAGTAGATAGAAGAGAGACTGAGTTGCATAATAATGCATAATAATAATGCTGCTGGAGTTTTAACCCGGACTAAGAGATCTGAACACATCACATCAGCTTTAAAATCTTTACTCTGGCTTCCAGTCAGTAACAGAATAGATTTTAAAAGCCTGCTGATGGTTTACAATCTGTGATCTGTTCAGAGAATATAAACCCAGCAGAGCTCTTAGATCCAAGGACTCAGGTCAGCTGGTCCAGTCCAGAGTCCAGACTAAACATGGAGAAGCAGCATTTAGCTGTTATGCTGCAAACAAGTGGAACAAACTGCCAGTGGAGATTAAACTTTCACCAAATGGAGACATTTTTAAATCCAGGTTAAAAACATTTTTGTTCTCATGTGTCTATGCATGAATTCTGCACGATATCTTTGAACTTATCTGGACTGTTGCTGGTTTTTAATTAATTTAAATTATTTCATTTGTTTCTCTTTATATTCTTTTATGTATATTAATGCTTCTTCCACTCCCTGCTGCAATGCTTTTATTTTATGTGAAGCACTTTGAATTGTTTGTACATGAAATGTGTTACAAATAAATTTGATATGATTTTGATTAACATTACAGTTGAACGCTGTACCACTTTAAACCCAGCCACACTTCTGCCTACTGAGCAGCATGACTGCGCAGCTGTATTAAATGTGGTTTGTTCCCCCATCCTGATAACGGGACACCCCTTTGTCTAACCCTGATCTTGTCCTGTATGTTGATGGCTCCTCCTCTCGTTCTGCTGTGGGTTTGAATCATAGAGGGTTTGCAGTGTGCTCTGACTCAGCTGTTTTGCGCTCAGGTCCGTTGCCGGCACACTATTCTGCTGAAACAGCTGAATTAATTGCTTTAACTGAGGCTTGCAAGTTAGCGGAAGGTAAAACTGTGACTATTTATAATTCCGTTCAATTCATTTTTATTTATATAGCGCCAAATACAACAAAAGTCATCTCAAGGCACTTAGATAATAAAGTCCAATTCAAGCCAATTGGAATTCAATTAATTGTAATCATAATTATTCATAAAATAATCCAATTTGTTCATATAGAGCCAATTCAAAAACAATTTCCTAGCTAAGGAAATTCACATTGCACTGAAACTTTGTTTTCGGTCCAATCTCCCGTCCTGAGCGTGCCAGATACAGATTCCAGATGTGCTTTTGGGGTGGAAACATCGCTCCTTTTTAAAATCGGATGGAAAACCTATTTTGAATGCTAGACAGGTGGCAGATCTTTTGGATGCTATTTTGTTGCCCAGACATATTTCTGTAGTTAAGTGTTCTGCACACACAGGACAGTTTGACTCTGTTTCTAGGGGGAATGCGGCAGCAGATTCAGCAGCTAAAGTTGCCGCTCTGAGACCTCTGAATGAAACTTTCTTCTCTCTAACTGATCCACGTGCTGTTACGGTCCCTGAACTGTAATCATTTGCTACCCCACGGGAAAAAGAACGATGGCGGAACGCTGGCTGTACTTTTGACAGCGGTTCTGGCTGGCATTTTTCTGATGGTAGGCCATGCCTGCCTAAACATTTGTTCCCTGGTTTGCTAAGTGGACGCACGGATTAGATCATGCGTCCAAAGGAGTGATGCAGGATATGGTTAAAAAACATTGATATTGGTTATGTTAACTTTTGTGGGAGCTCTAATAAAATAAATTAAAATACAGTCCATGCCCATGGTTCTATGAGATTAATTAAATTAATTTGGCAAAGTGAACTATTGATTAAAAATTCAAATGAAAGATATATTATCAGGGATATAACGAGGAAGAGAAGGAAGGAATAGAGGATGTGAAATTCTGGTTGATTCAAGCAGAAAAGAAAGAAGGAACTAGAGAAAGTAAACGCAGGGAAAGAAAAAGTCAAACCGAAGTGATGTTTCACAGAAAGGAAGATGATGAAATGGTGGTTTGTGCGCGGAGAATGCAAGTGGAGGAAGAAAGTGATGATTATGGAGATTATGATGGACAGATTGTTGTGAAAAGGAAAAAGGAATCAAGGAAGAAGACTTCTTTGTTCTCAAATGAGCTGGATCACCCCTTTATTGTTACAAATTAAATCTGCTAGAGAAAGATCCAGCTGGTACAGCCACAGCCTTTTTAACTGAAGGAAAGAATGTAGTTTCCAGATTACAAGACTATATGTCAGCAGAAGCCTTGCATGTTACTCTTTGGTATAAAAATACCCCAGGACCCGATGAAGATTATGAAAAACAATTAAAAAGAGTAACCCAGTAAAAATAATTTTGTTTCTCATGTATATGCGGATGAGAAATAGATCCAGAGCTAATTTGAGTCCTTTCGAATTCCTTTTTGGGAGACCCGCAAACACAGGAGGAGGACCCAATACTAACTTAAGCATGCTAACAACTGCTCATTTTGAACATTCCATGTTGGAATATTGTAAGGTTCTGTCACGTTCTGTTACTCTCTCTTATCAGACAGTGAAACCCTAACCCTAATCCTACCCCTAGTGGCTGATAGACCCCTGCACCAGTTCCAGCCAGGACAGTGGGTGCTGATCAAAGACACCAGGAGACGTCACTGGAGAGACAAATGGTGGAGAGGTCCTTTCCAGATTCTGCTGGTGACTCACACTGCCGTGAAGGTCCAGGGAAGAGACGCCTGGGTTCATTCAACGCACTGCAAAAGGTTCACTACACTATCTGAGAAGGATCCTGGTTCTGAATCCTCTACCTGAGAAGGATCCTGGTTCTGAACCCCCTACCTGAGAAGGATCCTGATTCTGAACCCCCTACCTGAGAAGGATCCTGGTTCTGAACCCCCTACCTGAGAAGGATCCTGGTTATAAACCCCTTAACTGAGAAGGATC
Organism: Odontesthes bonariensis; assembly: GCF_027942865.1. Lineage (NCBI taxonomy): Eukaryota > Metazoa > Chordata > Actinopteri > Atheriniformes > Atherinopsidae > Odontesthes > Odontesthes bonariensis. Next base: position 73,477 of record NC_134526.1, read on the forward strand.
CTGGTTCTGAACCCCCTACCTGAGAAGGATCCTGGTTCTGAACCCCCTACCTGAGAAGGATCCTGGTTCTGAACCCTCTACCTGAGAAGGATCCTGGTTCTGAACCCCCTACCCAGAGGGGCTTCCAACGACCGCCCACCTGCACCAGACTGGTAACAGGGCAGCTTGAAGCTTGAAGCCACTCAGGAGAGGCAGCAGAGATTATTTATTATTATTATTATATTGTTTTATGATAGTGTTTCTTCTGTTTTATTACAAGAAAGGGCATCCCACTCCGAGATTTGTTCTTTGTTCCCAACCTGAGGTTGAGATGACCCCCGCACTATATATTGGCTGTGTTGATTCTGTTCGATGCTCTGTTTTCTGACTGCTCAGACGGAGACTTCAAACGCTGTATGCCTTTGAATAAACTTAAGACAAAATGCCCCTCCAAAAATAAGTAGAAAAACAACAAATAAAAGACTTTTTTTGCTTGAAATAAGCAAAAAATCTGCCAATGGAACTAGTGAAAATTGGCTTGTCAAGATTTCTTGAAATAAGATGTGATATTTAGGACTTTTGAGATAAAAGTGACCTTGAAATTTGAAGCTTAAAAACCTCTTCAAATGTAAAAAAAAAGCTTGTTTCATATGATATGTGACTCAAAACAATTTGTTTTTAAGACTTTTTCATGTAACAAGATATTCCAGATGTATTGTCTTCAAACAAGTCCCTATATCTGGCTGAAATGGTAGTTGTTAGGCAGTTGTGTCTCATATTAAGTGTAATGAGATATTTTGACTGGAAATGAGACAAATATATTTGGTAAGACTTTGATTTTTTCCCGTGTATGCTTTAGATATTTCTGCTGGGATGAATCCTGAGCGGCTGAAGCAGGTCAAAGTTTACTTTCAGTTTTCCTCCTCACGTTCAGACAACAGTGACTCAGCCGTGCCTTCGAGGATTTAACTCGAGCAGTTTGTAGTCTGACAGACACTCTGAGTCACGGCTGCATTAATCCATAAATACCACAGAGCTAAATCAGTCACATATAACAGCTTCCTTCATTGTTCCTGCAGGTTGGAACAAGTCAAAGAGAAGGTGAGTAAACTCGGCTTTGTCTGACTCCACCGTTTCCTCTCAGGCGGTTTGCTGCTGAAAACAAACACGAATGAACATCGAATATTGACTCATGTCGTTTATTATCAGACAGTTTCTCTGGTCTCACACACATTAACCCTACATCATATAAAACATCACAGCACCGTGGAACACACACAGAGTGTTCATTCAGCCCAGAAAACATGCTGCCATGTTACGCTTTACTAACTGTGTATGTCTCTGACAGTTCTGCACAGAGCTGCTTCAGACTGTCGGGGAAACCAGTCAAAAACATGAAGCTAAGAGACCAGAAACACCAGCAATGGGAGGCCATCTGAAAACATGAAGCAAAGAGACCAGAAACACCAGCAATGGGAGGCCATCTGCCCCCCGATACCTGCTGCTTGGTGGGTTGGTAACACGGACCCAAAGTCCCTCCTGCATGTGACCCAAAAGTGAGAAAAGTAACATTAACAGGTGTGGAGCTATAATTCGATATTTTGTCACACCTAGAATCAAACGTAAACAGATAAGTACCCACCAGCCATGCTGGAGATTGTGTAACCACATGGATTCAGATCACACACACATCTTTTGGAAATGCAGAAATATACAGCCCTTCTGGGGGAATGTTCACTCAGTTCTCTGCAATGTGTTGGGATATGGGATTCCTAAATCCTGTCTTGTTTTGTACCTCGGACATTTGAATGGATCGGTGCATGTAGGAGACCAATATCTGGCAAAGATTCTACTGGTGGCTGGAGAGAAGACCACTACTAAAAACTGGCTCAAGACTGACACCCCTAGCAACAAACAATGGATGTCAATTATAGACGATATACTAGCGATGGAACATCTCACATATATGATGAAAGTGAAAGAAGACCTAAAATGGTTGTCATATAAGGAAAAACTTGATTTTATATAATTATATACAGGCTCTGTTGAGGCTATTACTGCCTTTTTGTTTGTTTGTTTGTTTGTTTGTTAGATTCTCTTTTTTTGTTTTCTTTTGTTTATTCTCTCTTTCCTACTCCGCAATTCAGAGTTAATTGTCTTGCATTGTATTGTCAATATTGTTAACTAAAACAAATAAATAAAAATTGTTAAAAAAAAAAAAGGTGTGGAGCTATGGTCCCATGGTTAAAAAAAGACATCAAATACCTGTAGTAAAGTGGTGATGATGATGAAGATAAAGATAGATATCTATGTTTGGTTCTCAGATGGCTGATGTCCAAAAGTTCAGTCTTTCCATTGTAAAGGTTTTCTACAGGAAGTGGTGGAAACAAGCGGAGTGCGTTGGATTTCAGGCACTTTTTATTTCCAGCTAAGACTAGCCAAACAGCACTTAGCCTCTCACTGCTAACAGGCTAACGGTTGCTGCAGACGGGCTTCATCAGTGCTTTAAAATGTAAAATCTGTGTTTGTTGATGTTCGTTTACTTTTAAAATAAAACTCTAATGAATGAGTTTCTGGAATCACATTCTGGACTGTGATTGGCTGCTGAGGGAGAAGACAAGCCTCTTCGTAGAGCGTCATCATCAGACAATAAAACTGCTGTTTGGGATCAAGTCTGCTGTTTTAAAGTGTCTGTGTCTGTGTCAAGTCCCTGAACGCATCACAACAAGGCTAATCGAATATAACCACTGAACAGAAACTACCCAGCAGTATTTAAGCCCCGCCCCCATTAGAAAATGGGCGGGGTTTTACTCCTCAGTGGGCGGAGCCTCTACAGGCTCCTGCTGATTGGGGTCGACGTAGTCCTGGTTGAAGGTGACGGAGTCAGCGCCCAGTTTGAACTTGTAGACGCCTAGAAGACCCTGCAGCGCCTGAAGAGACAGAAGAAGACCGGGTCACGTATGTAACACTAAGAGAGAACACGTGAAATATGTTAACATGTTAGTGAGAACACCTGAAATGTGTTAACATATCAGAGAGAACACGTAAAAGATGTTAACATGTCAGAGAGAACACGTGAAATATGTTAATATGTCAGAGAGAACACGTGAAAGATGTTAACATGTCAGAGAGAACACGTGAAAGATGTTAACATGTCAGAGAGAACACGTGAAAGATGTTAACATGTCAGAGAGAACATGTGAAATATGTTTACATGTCAGAGAGAACACGTGAAAGATGTTAACATGTCAGAGAGAACACGTGAAAGATGTTAACATGTCAGAGAGAACACGTGAAAGATGTTAACATGTTAGAGAGAACACCTGAAATATGTTTACATGTCAGAGAGAACACATGAAAGATGTTAACATGTCAGAGAGAACACGTCAAACATGTTAACATGTCAGAGAGAACACGAGAAAGATGTTAACATGTCAGAGAGAACATGTCAGAGAGAACATGTGAAAGATGTTAACATGTCAGAGAGAACATGTGAAAGATGTTAACATGTCAGAGAGAACATGTGAAAGATGTTAACATGTCAGAGAGAACATGTGAAATATGTTTACATGTCAGAGAGAACATGTGAAATATGTTTACATGTCAGAGAGAACACGTGAAAGATGTTAACATGTCAGAGAGAACACGTGAAAGATGTTAACATGTCAGAGAGAACACGTGAAAGATGTTAACATGTCAGAGAGAACATGTGAAAGATGTTAACATGTCAGAGAGAACATGTGAAATATGTTTACATGTCAGAGAGAACACGTGAAAGATGTTAACATGTCAGAGAGAACACGTGAAAGATGTTAACATGTCAGAGAGAACACGTGAAAGATGTTAACATGTCAGAGAGAACACGAGAAAGATGTTAACATGTCAGAGAGAACATGTCAGAGAGAACACGAGAAAGATGTTAACATGTCAGAGAGAACATGTCAGAGAGAACACGTGAAAGATGTTAACATGTCAGAGAGAACACGTGAAAGATGTTAACATGTCAGAGAGAACATGTGAAATATGTTTACATGTCAGAGAGAACACATGAAAGATGTTAACATGTCAGAGAGAACACGTGAAAGATGTTAACATGTCAGAGAGAACACGTGAAAGATGTTAACATGTCAGAGAGAACACGTGAAAGATGTTAACATGTCAGAGAGAACACGTGAAAGATGTTAACATGTAAGAGAGAACATGTGAAATATGTTTACATGTCAGAGAGAACACGTGAAAGATGTTAACATGTCAGAGAGAACACGTGAAAGATGTTAACATGTCAGAGAGAACATGTGAAAGATGTTAACATGTAAGAGAGAACACGAGAAAGATGTTAACATGTCAGAGAGAACACGTGAAAGATGTTAACATGTCAGAGAGAACATGTGAAATATGTTTACATGTCAGAGAGAACACGTGAAAGATGTTAACATGTCAGAGAGAACACGTGAAAGATGTTAACATGTCAGAGAGAACACGTGAAAGATGTTAACATGTCAGAGAGAACACGAGAAAGATGTTAACATGTCAGAGAGAACATGTCAGAGAGAACACGTGAAAGATGTTAACATGTCAGAGAGAACATGTCAGAGAGAACACGTGAAAGATGTTAACATGTCAGAGAGAACACGTGAAAGATGTTAACATGTCAGAGAGAACACGAGAAAGATGTTAACATGTCAGAGAGAACATGTCAGAGAGAACACGAGAAAGATGTTAACATGTCAGAGAGAACACGTGAAAGATGTTAACATGTCAGAGAGAACACGTGAAAGATGTTAACATGTCAGAGAGAATACGTGAAAGATGTTAACATGTCAGAGAGAACACGTGAAAGATGTTAACATGTCAGAGAGAACACGTGAAAGATGTTAACATGTCAGAGAGAACGCGTGACTTCGGTAGCTTACTGTGGCAGTCGTTCACTAAATCAGGACCAGGGTCAGGACCAGTACCAGATACTAAACCATAAGAACTCGTAGACCTGGACCCGATAAAACTGTGGGACATGCAAACAGGTACCGAGGTGCAGAAGTAAGATGTTTCAGATCCTGAGGAACGATTGGACGATGAGCACCAGGTGAGCAGATGGTTTCCAGGTAACTGCCGGACCACCTCTGGATGAATAAGGGTCTGACTGGACAGAACAGAAGAAGGGTGGTCCACCACTGAAGCTGACCACACTCAGGTTCTGAGAACCAACGGTTAGGGTTCTGCTGTTGGTTCAGTTTGTTGGGTTAGGGTTAGGGTTCTGCTGTTGGTTCCGTTAGTTGGGTTAGGGTTAGGGTTCTGCTGTTGGTTCCGTTGGTTGGGTTAGGGTTAGGGTTCTGCTGTTGGTTCCGTTAGTTGGGTTAGGGTTAGGGTTCTGCTGTTGGTTCCGTTGGTTGGGTTAGGGTTAGGGTTCTGCTGTTGGTTCCGTTGGTTGGGTTAGGGTTCTGCTGTTGGTTCCGTTGGTTGGGTTAGGGTTAGGGTTCTGCTGTTGGTTCCGTTGGTTGGGTTAGGGTTCTGCTGTTGGTTCCGTTGGTTGGGTTAGGGTTGGGGTTGGGGTTCTGCTGTTGGTTCCGTTGGTTGGGTTAGGGTTCTGCTGTTGGTTCCGTTGGTTGGGTTAGGTGTTAGGGTTAGGGTTCTCCTGTTGGTTCCGTTGGTTGGGTTACAGTTAGGGTTAGGGTTCTGCTGTTGGTTCCGTTGGTTGGGTTAGGGTTAGGGTTCTGCTGTTGGTTCCTTTGGTTGGGTTAGGGTTAGGGTGATCTGCAGGTTAGGGTTAGGGTTAACCCTAACCCCTACACTGTGATCACAGGTGGGTTTACCAGGTTAGGTTTAGGGTTCTGCTGTTTGTTGGTTGAACACTGAGGTCAGATCAGATGATGTGACAGTGACCTGTCGGCCAAGGTGTGCAGGTGATCGGCAGGTGATCTGCTCACTGAAGCATTTTAAGCAGCACACACTTCAACTGTTAATGGGTTTAATGTTTATGTTACATCATCATTACATCAGAACACAAGAGCATCAGCATTTCTTCACCGTAACACAACACTTTACAGACTGCATTTAGAAGATGGAAACTCCAGGGTCTGGTTCTACGGAGCAGGTTCAGCATGTCCAGGTTACCTGCTGGTTATCTGGCTTCACTAACCCTAACAGATGGGATCATAATGCTGGTTATCTACCTTCACTAACCCTAACAGATGGGATCATAATGCTGGTTATCTGGCTTCACTAACCCTAACAGATGGGATCATAATGCTGGTTATCTGCCTTCACTAACCCTAACAGATGGGATCATAATGCTGGTTATCTGCCTTCACTAACTGAACAGATGGGATCATAATGCTGGTTATCTGCCTTCACTAACCCTAACAGATGGGATCATAATGCTGGTTATCTGCCTTCACTAACTGAACAGATGGGATCATAATGCTGGTTATCTGGCTTCACTAACCCTAACAGATGGGATCATAATGCTGGTTATCTGGCTTCACTAACCCTAACAGATGGGATCATAATGCTGGTTATCTGCCTTCACTAACTGAACAGATGGGATCATAATGCTGGTTATCTGGCTTCACTAACCCTAACAGATGGGATCATAATGCTGGTTATCTGCCTTCACTAACTGAACAGATGGGATCATAATGCTGGTTATCTGGCTTCACTAACCCTAACAGATGGGATCATAATGCTGGTTATCTGCCTTCACTAACTGAACAGATGGGATCATAATGCTGGTTATCTGGCTTCACTAACCCTAACAGATGGGATCATAATGCTGGTTATCTGCCTTCACTAACTGAACAGATGGGATCATAATGCTGGTTATCTGGCTTCACTAACCCTAACAGATGGGATCATAATGATGGTTATCTGCCTTCACTAACTGAACAGATGGGATCATAATGCTGGTTATCTGGCTTCACTAACCCTAACAGATGGGATCATAATGCTGGTTATCTGCCTTCACTAACTGAACAGATGGGATCATAATGCTGGTTATCTGGCTTCACTAACCCTAACAGATGGGATCATAATGCTGGTTATCTGGCTTCACTAACCCTAACAGATGGGATCATAATGCTGGTTATCTGCCTTCACTAACTGAACAGATGGGATCATAATGCTGGTTATCTGGCTTCACTAACCCTAACAGATGGGATCATAATGCTGGTTATCTGCCTTCACTAACTGAACAGATGGGATCATAATGCTGGTTATCTGGCTTCACTAACCCTAACAGATGGGATCATAATGCTGGTTATCTGCCTTCACTAACTGAACAGATGGGATCATAATGCTGGTTATCTGGCTTCACTAACCCTAACAGATGGGATCATAATGCTGGTTATCTGCCTTCACTAACTGAACAGATGGGATCATAATGCTGGTTATCTGGCTTCACTAACCCTAACAGATGGGATCATAATGCTGGTTATCTGGCTTCACTAACCCTAACAGATGGGATCATAATGCTGGTTATCTGCCTTCACTAACTGAACAGATGGGATCATAATGCTGGTTATCTGCCTTCACTAACTGAACAGATGGGATCATAATGCTGGTTATCTGCCTTCACTAACTGAACAGATGGGATCATAATGCTGGTGATCTGGCTTCACTAACCCTAACAGATGGGATCATAATGCTGGTTATCTGCCTTCACTAACTGAACAGATGGGATCATAATGCTGGTTATCTGGCTTCACTAACCCTAACAGATGGGATCATAATGCTGGTTTCCAGCATCAGTTGCCACACACCTGTAAGAACCAGACCCTGGACTGATGATCCAAAAACCCACATTCTATCTTTTACAGGCAGACTGAAAGTCCAAGAAGCAGCATCGGCCTGTTACCATGGTAACAGGAAGGCACTTTGGGTGACAGGCACTTCGAACAGCCAATCACAGTCCACAGTGAGCTGATAAGGAACTGGGTGCAACAGCAGTGCTCTTCTCTGATTGCCAGGTTGTGTTTGTTTCAAGCAAGAGGAGCGATGCAGAGTTTGCTGTATTCTTCCTCAAATGAGACTCGCTTCAGCTGCTCCAGCAACAGCAGAGTGAGACCTGCCTGCACACAACACGCAACACAACATGCAACACAACACCCAACAAGCAACACAACAGGCAACACAACACGTAATACAACACGCAACATACAACACGCAACACAACATGCAACAAACAACACAACACGCAACACAACATGCAACACGTAATACAACACGCAACACGCAACACGCAACACGCAACACAACATGCAACACAACACGCAACACAACATGCAACACAACACGCAACACAACACACAACACAACACGCAACAAGCAACACAACACGCAACACAACACGTATTACAACACGCAACATACAACACGAAACACGCAACACAACATGCAACACAACACGCAACACAACACGCAACAAGCAACACAACACGCAACACAACACGCAACACAACATACAACACAACACGTCACACAACACGTCACACAACACGCAACACAACACGTAACATGCAATACAACATGCAACACAACACACAACATACAACACGCAACACGTAACACAACACGCAACACAACACAACACAACACGCAACACAACACGCAACACGTAACGCAACACGCAACACAACACAACACTCAACACAACATACAACACAACACGTCACACAACACGTCACACAACACGTAACATGCAATACAACACAATATGTCACACAACACACAACACGTAACATGCAACAAAACACGCAACACAACACGCAACACGTAACACACAACACAACATGCAACACAACACGCAACACAACACGTAACACGCAACACGCAACACAACATGCAGCACAATACGCAACACGCAACACACAACACGCAACACGCAACACAACACGCAACACAACACGCAACACAACACGCAACACGCCCGTGAAGACAACATGAACACCAGGGAAAAAGACATATATTCCAACATCATTAACCTGGTATTTGTGTGCTGTTGTTTTTAGCACCACCAGGTTTCCATATTTATTTTACTCTACATTTTTTTGCCATGTTGGCCAGTTTGTGTGTCTGTGTGTGCAGGTGTGGCTGTAACAGCACAGTTCCACCAGCAGGGGGCAGGTACGTACCCAGGTGAAGATGGAGAAGAAGGAAAAGACGATGGTTGCTCTGGCAGCGTCAGCTCCTTCATCCAGAGGGTTGTCCTCAGAGTTAGAAAACTGCCACTGATTGGCCAGAAAACAGAAGCCCACGAACCAGATGAGAGACCATAGAGCTGCAGGTTCAGAGGAGAGGGGTCACACACACAGGTACAGGTGGGTTTACCTGTGACCCGGTGGGTTTACCTGTGATCCGGTGGGTTTACCTGTGACACAGGTGGGTTTACCTGTGATCAGGTGGGTTTACCTATGATCAGGTGGCTTTACCTTTGATCAGGTGGCTTTACCTGTGATCACAGGTGGGTTTAACTATGATCAGGTGGCTTTACCTGTGACCAGGTCGGTTTACCTGAGATCACAGGTGGGTTTACCTGTGACCAGGTGGGTTTACCTGTGATCAGGTGAATTTACCTGTGATCAGGTGGGTTTACCTGAGATCACAGGAGGCTTTACCTGTGATCACAGGTGGGTTTACCTATGATCAGGTGGGTTTACCTGTGATCAGGTGGATTTACCTGTGATCAGGTGGGTTTACCTGAGATCACAGGTGGCTTTACCTGTGATCACAGGTGAGTTTAGCTATGATCAGGTGGCTTTACCTGTGACCAGGTGGGTTTACCTGTGATCAGGTGGGTTTACCTGTGATCACAGGTGGGTTTACCTGTGATCAGGTGGCTTTACCTGTGACCAGGTGGGTTTATCTGTGATCAGGTGGCTTTACCTGTGACCAGGTGGGTTTACCTGTGATCAGGTGGGTTTACCTGTGATCACAGGTAGGTTTACCTGTGACCAGGTGGGTTTACACCTGTGATCACAGGTGGGTTTACCTATGATCAGGTGGGTTTACACCTGTGATCACAGGTGGGTTTACCTATGATCAGGTGGGTTTACACCTGTGATCACAGGTGGGTTTACCTATGATCAGGTGGGTTTACCTGTGATCAGGTGGGTTTACACCTGTGATCACAGGTGGGTTTACCTGTGATCAGGTGGCTTTACCTGTGACCAGGTGGGTTTATCTGTGATCAGGTGGCTTTACCTGTGACCAGGTGGGTTTACCTGTGATCAGGTGGGTTTACCTGTGATCACAGGTGGGTTTACCTATGATCAGGTGGGTTTACACCTGTGATCACAGGTGGGTTTACCTATGATCAGGTGGGTTTACACCTGTGATCACAGGTGGGTTTACCTATGATCAGGTGGGTTTACCTGTGATCAGGTGGGTTTACACCTGTGATCACAGGTGGGTTTACCTGTGATCAGGTGGCTTTACCTGTGACCAGGTGGGTTTATCTGTGATCAGGTGGCTTTACCTGTGACCAGGTGGGTTTACCTGTGATCAGGTGGGTTTACCTGTGATCACAGGTGGGTTTACCTATGATCAGGTGGGTTTACACCTGTGATCACAGGTGGGTTTACCTATGATCAGGTGGGTTTACACCTGTGATCACAGGTGGGTTTACCTATGATCAGGTGGGTTTACCTGTGATCAGGTGGGTTTACACCTGTGATCAGGTGGCTTTACCTGTGATCAGGTGGATTTACCTGTGATCAGGTGGCTTTACCTGTGATCACAGGTGGGTTTACACCTGTGATCAGGTGGCTTTACCTGTGACCAGGTGGGTTTACCTGTGATCAGGTGGGTTTACCTGTGATGACAGGTGGGTTTACCTGTGATCAGGTGGGTTTACCTGTGATCACAAGTGGGTTTACCTATGATCAGGTGGGTTTACCTGTGACCAGGTGGGTTTACCTGTGATCAGGTGGGTTTACCTATGATCAGGTGGCTTTACCTGTGACCAGGTGGGTTTACCTGTGATCAGGTGGGTTTACCTGTGATGACAGGTGGGTTTACCTGTGATCAGGTGGGTTTACCTGTGATCACAAGTGGGTTTACCTATGATCAGGTGGGTTTACCTGTGACCAGGTGGGTTTACCTGTGATCACAGGTGGGTTTACCTATGATCAGGTGGGTTTACACCTGTGATCAGATGGGTTTACCTGTGATCAGGTGGATTTACCTGTGATCAGGTGGCTTTACCTATGATCAGGTGGGTTTACCTGTGATCAGGTGGGTTTACACCTGTGATCAGGTGGCTTTACCTGTGATCAGGTGGATTTACCTGTGATCAGGTGGCTTTACCTGTGATCACAGGTGGGTTTACACCTGTGATCAGGTGGCTTTACCTGTGACCAGGTGGGTTTACCTGTGATCAGGTGGGTTTACCTGTGATGACAGGTGGGTTTACCTGTGATCAGGTGGGTTTACCTGTGATCAGGTGGATTTACCTGTGATCACAAGTGGGTTTACCTATGATCAGGTGGGTTTACCTGTGACCAGGTGGGTTTACCTGTGATCAGGTGGGTTTACCTATGATCAGGTGGCTTTACCTGTGACCAGGTGGGTTTACCTGTGATCAGGTGGGTTTACCTGTGATGACAGGTGGGTTTACCTGTGATCAGGTGGGTTTACCTGTGATCACAAGTGGGTTTACCTATGATCAGGTGGGTTTACCTGTGACCAGGTGGGTTTACCTGTGATCACAGGTGGGTTTACCTGTGATCAGGTGGGTTTACACCTGTGATCACAGGTGTGTTTACCTATGATCAGGTGGGTTTACACCTGTGATCACAGGTGGGTTTACCTATGATCAGGTGGGTTTACACCTGTGATCAGATGGGTTTACCTGTGATCAGGTGGATTTACCTGTGATCAGGTGGCTTTACCTGTGATCACAGGTGGGTTTACACCTGTGATCAGGTGGCTTTATCTGTGATCACAGGTGGGTTTACCTGTGATCAGGTGGCTTTACCTGTGATCACAGGTGGCTTTACCTGTTATCAGGTGGCCTTACCTGTTATCAGGTGGCTTTACCTGTGATCAGGTGGATTTACCTGTGATCAGGTGGCTTTACCTGTGATCACAGGTGGGTTTACCTATGATCAGGTGGGTTTACCTGTGACCAGGTGGCTTTACCTGTGATCACAGGTGGGTTTACACCTGTGATCAGGTGGCTTTACCTGTGATCACAGGTGGGTTTACCTGAGATCACAGGTGGCTTTACCTGTGATCACAGGTGAGTTTAGCTATGATCAGGTGGCTTTACCTGTGACCAGGTGGGTTTACCTGTGATCAGGTGGGTTTACCTGAGATCACAGGTGGCTTTACCTGTGATCACAGGTGGGTTTACACCTGTGATCAGGTGGCTTTATCTGTGATCACAGGTGGGTTTACCTGTGATCAGGTGGCTTTACCTGTGATCACAGGTGGCTTTACCTGTTATCAGGTGGCTTTACCTGTTATCAGGTGGCTTTACCTGTGATCAGGTGGCTTTACCTGTGATCACAGGTGGGTTTACCTATGATCAGGTGGGTTTACACCTGTGATCAGAGGTGGGTTTACCTATGATCAGGTGGGTTTACCTGTGATCAGGTGGGTTTACCTGTGATCACAGGTGGGTTTACACCTGAGATCAGGTGGCTTTACCTGTGATCACAGGTGGGTTTACACCTGTGATCAGGTGGCTTTACCTGTGATCACAGGTGGGTTTACCTGTGATCAGGTGGCTTTACCTGTGATCAGGTGGATTTACCTGTGATCAGGTGGGTTTACCTGTGATCACAGGTGGGTTTACCTGTGATCAGGTGGGTTTACCTGTGATCACAGGTGGGTTTACACCTGTGATCAGGTGGCTTTACCTGTGATCACAGGTGGGTTTACCTGTGATCAGGTGGCTTTACCTGTGATCACAGGTGGCTTTACCTGTGATCAGGTGGGTTTACCTATGATCAGGTGGCTTTACCTGTGATCAGGTGGCTTTACCTGTGATCAGATGGGTTTACCTGTGATCAGGTGGGTTTACCTGTGATCAGATGGGTTTACCTGTGATCAGATGGGTTTACCTGTGATCACAGGTGGGTTTACCTGTGATCAGGTGGGTTTACCTGTGATCACAGGTGGGTTTACACCTGTGATCAGGTGGCTTTACCTGTGATCACAGGTGGGTTTACCTGTGATCAGGTGGCTTTACCTGTGATCACAGGTGGCTTTACCTGTGATCAGGTGGGTTTACCTATGATCAGGTGGCTTTACCTATGATCAGGTGGGTTTACCTGTGATCAGGTGGCTTTACCTGTGATCAGATGGGTTTACCTGTGATCAGGTGGCTTTACCTGTGATCACAGGTGGGTTTACCTGTGATCAGGTGGGTTTACCTATGATCAGGTGGCTTTACCTATGATCAGGTGGGTTTACCTGTGATCAGGTGGCTTTACCTGTGATCAGATGGGTTTACCTGTGATCAGGTGGGTTTACCTGTGATCAGATGGGTTTACCTGTGATCACAGGTGGGTTTACTTGTGATCAGGTGGGTTTACACCTGTGATCACAAGTGGGTTTACCTGTGATCAGGTGGGTTTACACCTGTGATCACAGGTGGATTTACCTATGATCAGTTGGGTTTACCTGTGACCAGATGGGTTTACCTGTGATCAGGTGGTTTTACCTGTGATCACAGGTGGCTTTACCTGTGATCAGGTGGCTTTACCTGTGTTCACAGATGGGTTTACCTGTGATCACAGGTGGGTTTACACCTGTGATCAGGTGGCTTTACCTGTGATCACAGGTGTGTTTACCTTTGACCAGGTGGGTTTACCTGTGATTACAGGTGGCTTTACCTGTGATCAGGTGGGTTTACCTATGATCAGGTGGCTTTACCTATGATCAGGTGGGTTTACCTGTGATCAGGTTGCTTTACCTGTGATCACAGGTGGGTTTACCTGTGATCAGGTGGGTTTACCTGTGACCAGATGGGTTTACCTGTGATCACAGGTGGGTTTACCTGTGATCAGATGGGTTTACCTGTGATCACAGGTGGCTTTACCTGTGATCACAGGTGGGTTTACACCTGTGATCAGGTGGGTTTACCTGTGATCACAGGTGGGTTTACCTGGGATCAGGTGGCTTTACCTGTGATCACAGGTGGGTTTACCTGTGATCAGGTGGGTTTACCTGTGATCACAGGTGGGTTTACCTATGATCAGGTGGCTTTACCTGTGATCACAGGTGGGTTTACCTGTGATCAGGTGGGTTTACCTGTGATCACAGGTGCGTTTACCTGTGATCAGGTGGGTTTACCTGTGATCACAGGTGGGTTTACACCTGTGATCAGGTGGCTTTACCTGTGATCACAGGTGGGTTTACCTGTGATCAGGTGGCTTTACCTGTGATCACAGGTGGGTTTACCTGTGATCAGGTGCAGACCAGCACAGCAGCAGTCTCACCTGACACCCCGATGTCGGCCATGACGGCCTTCTTCCGGTCATTCACTGCGCTGATCTGAGGAAAATAAACATCCAGCGCCAGGAAGCAAGAACTGCAGAGGAAGCACAGCGTTCCCATGGCAACCGCGTAGTTGCACGCATGCTGGTTGCGATTGAAGACGCAGAACTCCTCCACCTCCTCGGGCCGGTTAACGTAACCCTCGTTAGCGACGCAGGCCAGGATCACCATGGAGAAGAGCTGGACACAGGGAAGGGGCAGTTAGCTCGATGCTAACAGACAACACAGGGAAGGGGCAGTTAGCTCGATGCTAACAGAAAACACAGGGAAGGGGCAGTTAGCTCGATGCTAACAGACAACACAGGGAAGGCGCAGTTAGCTCGATGCTAACAGACAACACAGGGAAGGGGCCGTTAGCTCGATGCTAACAAACAACACAGGGAAGGGGCAGTTAGCTCGATGCTAACAGACAACACAGGGAAGGGGCAGCTAGCTCGATGCTAACAGACAACACAGGGAAGGGGCCGTTAGCTCGATGCTAACAAACAACACAGGGAAGGGGCAGTTAGCTCGATGCTAACAAACAACACAGGGAAGGGGCAGCTAGCTCGATGCTAACAAACAACACAGGAAAGGGGCAGTTAGCTCGATGCTAACAAACAACACAGGGAAGGGGCAGTTAGCTCGATGCTAACAAACAACACAGGGAAGGGGCAGTTAGCTCGATGCACTTCCCCAGGGGAACTGTTTCAGTCTGCATTCCCACATGAGTCAGACCTAATCGGGACTGATGCGGCGCAGCCGTCTGCGACAGCGACGTGTTACTTTAGCTCCCGTGTCAGTGCAGTCACATGAGCGCTTATTCAGGTCAGTCTTATGGACCAATCAGAGCAGCGGCAGCAGCCTGGAACAGCGAGCATTTGTTCCACCGGGCGGACGCTGAGCCTCAGGAATGTTAACGCCGGTCTCATGACCGCGAGACACCGAGCCTCCTCAGCAGATCTCTGAACCAACGCTCACTTCCCCCCACATCCTCCAGCTGTCATCCAACACTCAACCAGCCAATCAGGTGGCAGCCAATCAGGTGGCAGCAGAGCAGGTGGAGGTTCTACAGGTCCGGTTCCCCTTACAGAACCTTTCATTATAATTTCTGCAGGTAACTCTGGACCACCTGAGGTCCACCTCCTTCAGGTGGTTCAGGTTCCCTCAGAGGGACCTGTTGCCACCTGCAGGTAACTCTGGCCCACCTGAGGTCCAACTCCTTCAGGTGGTTCAGGTTCCCTCAGAGGGACCTGCTGCCACCTGCAGGTAACTCTGGCCCACCTGAGGTCCAACTCCTTCAGGTGGTTCAGGTTCCCTCAGAGGGACCTGCTGCCACCTGTAGGTAACTCTGGCCCACCTGAGGTCCAACTCCTTCAGGTGGTTCAGGTTCCCTCAGAGGGACCTGCTGCCACCTGCAGGTAACTCTGGCCCACCTGAGGTCCAACTCCTTCAGGTGGTTCAGGTTCCCTCAGAGGGACCTGCTGCCACCTGCAGATAACTCTGGCCCACCTGAGGTCCAACTCCTTCAGGTAACTCTGGACCACCTGAGGTCCAACTCCTTCAGGTGGTTCAGGTTCCCTCAGAGGGACCTGCTGCCACCTGCAGATAACTCTGGCCCACCTGAGGTCCAACTCCTTCAGGTGGTTCAGGTTCCCTCAGAGGGACCTGCTGCCACCTGCAGGTAACTCTGGCCCACCTGAGGTCCAACTCCTTCAGGTGGTTCAGGTTCCCTCAGAGGGACCTGCTGCCACCTGCAGGTAACTCTGGCCCACCTGAGGTCCAACTCCTTCAGGTGGTTCAGGTTCCCTCAGAGGGACCTGCTGCCACCTGCAGATAACTCTGGCCCACCTGAGTTCCAACTCCTTCAGGTAACTCTGGACCACCTGAGGTCCAACTCCTTCAGGTGGTTCAGGTTCCCTCAGAGGGACCTGCTGCCACCTGCAGGTAACTCTGGCCCACCTGAGGTCCAACTCCTTCAGGTAACTCTGGCCCACCTGAGGTCCAACTCCTTCAGGTAACTCTGGACCACCTGAGGTCCAACTCCTTCAGGTAACTCTGGACCACCTGAGGTCCAACTCCTTCAGGTAACTCTGGACCACCTGAGGTCCAACTCCTTCAGGTAACTCTGGACCACCTGAGGTCCAACTCCTTCAGGTAACTCTGGACCACCTGAGGTCCACCTGGACCAGAACCATCGTGTCTCTCAGCAGAAGTTCTTCTTGGACACTTAAAGGTTCTGAAGGTTCTGGAGGTTCTCCGTAACATCTGGTCCAATGAGAGCAGGAAGGCCAATCAGGGCTCTTCTTTCATCAAACACACATCATGTGACCAGCAGGTCAGAGCCAGACGACCCGAACAAACCAAAGAGTGAAAGTTTCTGACATCATGATGACATCATGAGGACATCATCAGACTCACCCAGCAGAGGATCCTCATCACGGTCTGAGGCTGCCTGATGAAGGTCAGCGGGTCGAAGGCTTGGCCGGCCTTCCCCGCCCCGTAGGCCTGGAACCCGTCCATCCAGCCCAGCTTCTGTCCCCAGACCGCTTCAGACTGCTTCAGACCGCTTCAGACTGCTTCAGACTGCTTCAGACCGCTTCAGACCACTTCAGCCCTGCTCCACCTTCCTCCGCCCACTGGTCCAGTTGGCCTCTGTGCCGGTGTGAGTGTTCTTCTTCTCTGCCGGTATAAACTGCTCTATAATCTGCACTAATCCTCTTCGTCCTCCCTGGCATCGAAGCTTTTAACCCTGAGCCTGATCTCACAGGTCGCAGAGTTTTACTCCACCAATCTCACAGGTCGCAGAGTTTTACTCCACCAATCTCACAGGTCGCAGAGTTTTACTCCACCAATCTCACAGGCCGCAGAGTTTTACTCCACCAATCATGCGTTCATATTCATCACAGTGGAGCTCACTGTCATCCAATCAGAGTGAAGGAGGCGGGATTAGAGTTCCTGAGAGGAGACACTGCCTGAGAGGCATGACTGAGGGTAGCAAAAACCCACAGACCATCAGCTGTCTTCTCAAGAGGTCCTTCCTTCCTTCCTTCCTTCCTTCATCACCTTCCCTCCTTCCTTCCTTCTTACCTTCCCTCCTTCCTTCATCACCTTCCCTCCTTCCTTCCTTCTTACCTTCCCTCCCTCCTTCCTTCATCACCTTCCCTCCTTCCTTCCTTCTTACCTTCCCTCCTTCCTTCATCACCTTCCCTCCTTCCTTCCTTCTTACCTTCCCTCCTTCCTTCCTTCATCACCTTCCCTCCTTCCTTCTTATTCCCTTACGTCCTTCCTTCCTTATTCCCTTACCTCCTTATTAACTTCCCTCTTCATCACCTTCCCTCCTTCCTTCCTTATTCCCTTCCTTCCTTCTCACCTTCCCTCCTTCCTTCCTTATTCCCTTCCCTCCCTCCTTCCTTCTTTATTCCCTTACCTCCTTATTCCCTTCCCTCATCATCACCTTCCCTCCTTCCTTCCTTATTCTCTTCCTTCCTTCTCACCTTCCCTCCTTCCCTCATCATCACCTTCCCTCCTTCCTTCCTTCTCACCTTCCCTCCTTCTTTCCTTATTCCCTTCCTTCCTTCTCACCTTCCCTCCTTCCTTCCTTACTCCCTTAGGTTAGGTCCGTTCTGTGTTGAAGGGTTGAACACATGATGTTCCGGTTCTGTCCAGCAGAGGGCAGCAGAGACTCTCTCATACTGAGCTCCTCTTCCAGAGAACAGCAGATAGGGTTAGGGTTAACCCTGATCAATAATCACTCTGATCCATGACTGGAGTCCCCTCAGTGAAACGTGTGACAGAGACAGAAATCTGGGCTGTCACTTGACATTAAACTGGGCATTGATTATTGGTTGTTGATAGATCATTTCTGAAATTTGTGTGTGTGTCTGTCCCCTCCTCTCTTCTGATTGGCTGAAGCTCTGCAGCAGCCTCCTTGCCGGCTGCACGCGCTGCTTGGTCCGTCAGTTTGCCCGGTTAGGGTTAGGATAAACCAGGATAAACCAGGATAAACCAGGATAAACCAGGATAGACCCGGATAAACCAGGATAAACCAGGATAGACCCAGACTGCCCTGGACCAGGATAGACCCGGCATGAAGTGGGAGCTGACCCGGACCAAAGCGCGCGGGACGCAGCTGTGAACCTCAGGAACGCGGCGTGCCAGAGCGCGTGCATCCAAGGGATGGATGAGTGACAGAAATGGAGCAAAAACTACTGAGTCAGGTTGGAGGGAGTGTTTGTAACGTGTTTACACCAGTGATGTGATGTGTGGTTTAGGTTCATATGTGGCCAGAGAAGAAGAACATCACTGAGTTAGGTTCATATGTGGCCAGAGAAGGAGAGCATCACTGAGTTAGGTTCATATGTGGCCAGAGAAGAAGAACATCACTGAGTTAGGTTCATATGTGGCCAGAGAAGAAGAACATCACTGAGTTAGGTTCATATGTGGCCAGAGAAGAAGAAGAACATCACTGAGTTAGGTTCATATGTGGCCAGAGAAGAAGAAGAACATCACTGAGTTAGGTTCATATGTGGCCAGAGAAGAAGAAGAACATCACTGAGTTAGGTTCATATGTGGCCAGAGAAGAAGAAGAACATCACTGAGTTAGGTTCATATGTGGCCAGAGAAGAAGAAGAACATCACTGAGTTAGGTTCATATGTGGCCAGAGAAGAAGAAGAGCATCACTGAGTTAGGTTCATATGTGGCCAGAGAAGAAGAACATCACTGAGTTAGGTTCATATGTGGCCAGAGAAGAAGAACATCACTGAGTTAGGTTCATATGTGGCCAGAGAAGAAGAGCATCACTGAGTTAGGTTCATATGTGGCCAGAGAAGAAGAAGAACATCACTGAGTTAGGTTCATATGTGGCCAGAGAAGAAGAAGAACATCACTGAGTTAGGTTCATATGTGGCCAGAGAAGAAGAAGAACATCACTGAGTTAGGTTCATATGTGGCCAGAGAAGAAGAAGAACATCACTGAGTTAGGTTCATATGTGGCCAGAGAAGAAGAACATCACTGAGTTAGGTTCATATGTGGCCAGAGAAGAAGAAGAACATCACTGAGTTAGGTTCATATGTGGCCAGAGAAGAAGAACATCACTGAGTTAGGTTCATATGTGGCCAGAGAAGAAGAAGAACATCACTGAGTTAGGTTCATATGTGGCCAGAGAAGAAGAAGAACATCACTGAGTTAGGTTCATATGTGGCCAGAGAAGAAGAAGAACATCACTGAGTTAGGTTCATATGTGGCCAGAGAAGAAGAAGAACATCACTGAGTTAGGTTCATATGTGGCCAGAGAAGAAGAAGAACATCACTGAGTTAAGTTCCTATGTGGCCAGACTGGTTTCTTGCTGATCCCAGACTGGTTAATACTGATGCTGGCGGGCTTCTAACTGAGGCGGGGATGTCTGAAATGTGTAGATTTACTGACATAGTTTCAGATTAAAGTGTGACACTGCAGGGCACAGCATTCACAGAATGAGCAGGCGTACTCAACAACGCACATGAATCAGCCAATCAGAGCAGAAGGTTGCCACGTTGGACATAAATCATCATGAGGGTCACACTGAGCAGATGTCACAACACAGCCACCTCCAACACAGCCACCTCCTGCTTCCATTCCTTCAGATCTTTGTTTAGATTTTTCTACCGTGCTGGATCTCTGTGTGTGGTTTAACTCGTTTCCAGAAGAGTGTGCTGCTTCAGGCTTTGACCTTCTGATTCAGACATACCTCCACGGACTGATGAACCAGCAGAAGGATTGAGAGTGGTGAGGATGATGCTGATGAAGCAGCACGGGGAACCTGCGATATTTAATCACAGAGCAGAGAATCTCAGTAAAATCCATCTTCCTATTTTACTCTGACCAAGAATCGGACTCACAGTTACCCAGCATTTTTGTTTCATTCTTGGTAGAAATGATGGTCCATGCCTTGTTTCATTCTTGGTAGAAATGATGGTCCATGCTTTGTTTCATTCTTGGTAAAAATGATGGTCCATGCTTTGTTTCGTCCTGTGGTGATTACTGTAATTCCCTTTTCACTTGTCTGAGCCGCACATCTCTGAACCGCCTACGAGCGGTCCAGCTGCCCGGCTGCTGACGAACACATCAGAAGCTCTCACACCGCCCACTCTTTGCTTCTTCACACTGGGTCCTATCATGTTCGGATTCCACTTTAAGATCCTGGATTCTTCCATCAAGACTGCTTCTGGTGCAGCACCAGCAGGACTCTGGCCAGATAGATACCCTGTGCGATTTAAACTCCTGGCCCAGATAAACTGGTGTTCAGGTTCAGACACTTTTAAAAGGCCTTTTAAATTTAACTATGAGGTTGTGTTTGAAACTACATACTACATACTACATACTGCATACTGCATACTGCATACTACATACTGCATACTAAATACTGCATACTACATACTGCATACTACATACTAAATACTACATACTGCATACTGCATACTAAATACAACATACTGCATACTGCATACTACATACTGCATACTGCATACTACATACTAAATACTACATACTGCATACTACATACTGCATACTAAATAATAAATACTACATACTGCATACTACATACTGCATACTGCATACTACATACTACATACTGCATACTAAATACTACATACTGCATACTAAATACTACATACTGCATACTGCATACTACATACTGCATACTACATACTACATACTGCATACTGCATACTACATACTGCATACTAAATACTACATACTGCATACTGCATACTACATACTAAATACTACATACTGCATACTACATACTAAATACTACATACTGCATACTAAATACTACATACTGCATACTGCATACTAAATACTATATACTGCATACTGCATACTACATACTGCATACTGCATACTACATACTGCATACTGCATACTACATACTGCATACTGCATACTAAATACTACATACTGCATACTAAATACTACATACTGCATACTGCATACTAAATACTACATACTGCATACTGCATACTGCATACTAAATACTACATACTGCATACTACATACTGCATACTGCATACTACATACTGCATACTAAATACTACATACTGCATACTGCATACTACATACTGCATACTAAATACTACATACTGCATACTACATACTGCATACTGCATACTACATACTGCATACTACATACTACATACTGCATACTACATACTGCATACTATATACTACATACTAAATACTACATACTGCATACTGCATACTACATACTGCATACTGCATACTACATACTGCATACTAAATGCTACATACTGCATACTACATACTGCATACTAAATACTACATACTGCATACTAAATACTACATACTGCATACTAAATACTACATACTGCATACTGCATATTAAATACTACATACTGCATACTGCATACTACATACTACATACTGCATACTGCATACTGCATACTACATACTGCATACTGCATACTGCATACTACATACTGCATACTGCATACTAAATACTACATACTGCATACTGCATACTACATACTGCATACTAAGTACTGCATACTGCATACTGCATACTACATAATGCACACTAAGTACTGCATACTGCATACTACATACTACATACTGCATACTAAATACTACATACTGCATACTAAATCCTACATACTGCATACTACATACTGCATACTGCATACTAAATACGATATACTGCATACTACATACTACATACTGCATACTACATACTGCATACTACATACTACATTCTACATACTACATACTGCATACTACATACTGCATTCTACATACTGCATACTACATACTACATACTGCATTCTACATACTGCATACTGCATACTGCATACTAAATACTACATACGGCATACTGCATACTGCATACTACATTCTACATACTGCATACTACATAATACACACTACATACTGCATACTACATACTGCATACTACATACTACACACTACATACTGCATACTGCATACTACACACTGCATACTGTATACTGCATACTAGTATACTGCATACTGCATACTACATACTGCATACTGCATACTACATACTACACACTGCATACTGCATACTACATACTGCATACTGCATAGTATATACGGCATACTGCATACTACGTACTACATACTGCATACTGCCTACTACATACTGCATACTACATACTACATACTGCATACTGCATACTACGTACTGCATACTGCATACTGCATACTACGTACTGCATACTACATACTACATACTTCATACTGCATACTACGTACTACATACTACATACTGCATACTGCCTACTACATACTGCATACTGCATACTGCATACTGCCTACTACATACTGCATACTGCATACTGCATATTTCATACTACATACTGCATACTGCATACTGCATACTACATACTGCATACTGCATACTTCCATACTGCATACTTCCATACTGCATACTACATACTAAATTCTACATACTACATACTACATACTGCATACTACATACTACATACTACATACTGCATACTACATACTGCATACTCCATTCTGCATACTACATACTACATACTGCATACTGCATACTACATACTGCATACTGCACACTGCATACTGCATACTGCATACTACATACTGCATATTGCATACTACATACTACATACTGCATACTACATGCTGCATACTACATGCTGCATACTGCATACTGCATACTGCATACTACATACTACATACTGCATACTGCACACTGCATACTACATACTGCATACTGCACACTGCATACTACATACTGCATATTGCATACTGCATACTACATACTGCATACTGCATACTACGTACTGCATACTACATACTGCATACTACGTACTACATACTACATACTGCATACTGCATACTACGTACTACGTACTGCATACTGCATACTGCATACTATGTACTGCATACTACATACTACATACTTCATACTGCATACTACGTACTACATACTGCACACTAAATACTGCATACTACATTCTACATACTACATACTGGATTCTACATACTACATACTGCATACTGCATACTACATACTGCATATTGCATACTGCATACTACATACTGCATACTACATACTGCATACTGCATACTGCGTACTACGTACTGCATACTGCATACTGCGTACTACGTACTGCATACTGCATACTGCATACTGCATACTACGTACTGCATACTACGTACTACATACTACATACTTCATACTGCATACTACGTACTACATACTACATACTGCATACTGCCTACTACATACTGCATACTGCATACTGCATACTACATATTGCATACTACATACTGCATACTGCATACTACATACTGCATACTGCATACTTCCAAACTGCATACTGCGTACTTCCATACTGCATACTACATACTAAATTCTACATACTACATACTACATACTGCATACTACATTCTACATACTACATACTGCATACTACATACTACATACTGCATACTCCATACTACATTCTGCATACTACATACTACATACTGCATACTACATACTACATGCTACATACTGCATACTGCATACTACATACTGCATACTGCACACTGCATACTACATACTGCATACTACATACTACATACTGCATATTGCATACTACATACTACATACTGCATACTCCATACTGGATACTACATACTACATACTGCATACTACATACTGCATACTGCATACTGCATACTACATACTGCATTCTGCATACTACATACTATATACTACATACTGCATACTGCATACTACGTACTACGTACTGCATACTGCATACTGCATACTACGTACTGCATACTACATACTACATACTACATACTTCATACTGCATACTACGTACTACATACTGCATACTACATACTAAATACTGCATACTACATTCTACATACTACATACTGGATTCTACATACTACATACTGCATACTACATACTACATACTCCATACCGCATACTGCATACTCCATACTCCATACTACATACTGCATACTACATACTGCATACTGCATACTACATACTGCATATTGCATACTGCATACTACATACTGCATACTACATACTACATACTGCATACTGCATACTACATACTACATACTGCATACTGCATACTACGTACTACATACTGCATACTGCATACTACGTACTGCATACTACATACTACATACTACATACTTCATACTGCATACTACGTACTACATACTACATACTGCATACTGCCTACTACATACTACATACTGCATACTAAATACTACATACTACATACTGCATACTGCATACTGCATACTACATACTACATACTGCATACTGCATACTTCCATACTGCATACTGCATACTACATACTACATACTGCATACTCTGTAAACTTTAGCAACATTTGAAACATTTTCAGGTGAGAAAGTAGACGTTTAGATCCCCAACGTGTTGAAAACCTGACAAAATACCGGCTGTTTACAATTTTATTCCCACGAATTCGGCGCTACTAAAGCTAGCCGCATTGAGCAACGCACTTCCGTTTATTTTCACAAAATAAAATACCCGTTGCCTTTTATCATAGGGAAAGCCATTATGATACAATTGGTGCTTTTGTTTTGAAAATAGGAAGTGAACCTACCCTCGTTTTAGCTAGCTTGAAACTGCCGTTTTGACAGGAAATGACGATTGGCGACGTCACGTTACATTGCATCTTGGGTAGTTTGAGTATGAGTAGTATTCTCATGATGCATACCCAACATTTAGGAGAATCTAGTATGCATCCGGGAACTTAAAAAAGTTGAAGTTAGTAGGAGAAGTAGGAGTAGTAGGCGGTTTCGTACACAGCCCGTGTTTTCTGTTTTTTTTATATCTGTCATTTGTTTATGTGTTTTTATCACTGAGTCGCTTTGTGAGGTTGGTTCTTCAGAATAAATCAGATTTACTGTGCTGAAGTCCCCGTATTTAACAACTACTGCTGTGGTAACTTATTAACTAAAAGAACCACGAAACACCGATTGCCGAGTTTTCACCTTTATCCAAGTGTAAGCCATTTAAACATACAGCACGGTTTCTGAGAGAACTGTCACAACTTGCCAACGTAACATCTGGTCTTTTCTTCTTCTAACTGGCTGCCCTCCTTAATACACCTCCATACCTTCTAGTGGTTCCCGAGCGCCACCTCTTGGTAATAATAAATATTTCCCATATTTACATCATTACAACAACTGCCATATAGTGGTCTGGTTAGAGATAACAACCCAGCAGCAACACACTGCATGTCCACCTGGAGGCTGATTACCTGATTACCTGCTGTCAGACACTGATTTCCATCAAAGCCACGCCTCTTCATCTTTTCATTTTTTAACGAGGTCTATGTTCGTTATGTGTTCCATGTGATCCCCTCAAACTTCTCCTGATGCAACATCCACTGGTCCCTCTACAAAGTGGTCCCTCCACTTTCTTCTTCTGCCTGTATTCTTCTTCTACACGTCATTTATGGTAGTAATATGACACAAACAGATATAAATAGTTCCTTCTTGGGTCATAAAAACCTGCTGAGAAGCTGTTAGATACCAACAGAAACAGTTCAAAGTCATCACTCCTCACGGATCTTTTTTTACATTGACCGTGATGTTCTTCTTCTATGGCCGTGATGTTCTTCTTCTATGGCCGTGATGTTCTTCTTCTATGACCGTGATGTTCTTCTTCTATGACCATGATGTTCTTCTTCTATGGCCGTGATGTTCTTCTTCTATGATCGTGATGTTCTTCTTCTATGACCGTGATGTTCTTCTTCTATGGCCGTGATGTTCTTCTTCTATGGCCGTGATGTTCTTCTTCTATGACCGTGATGTTCTTCTTCTATGGCCGTGATGTTGTGATGTTCTTCTTCTATGGCCGTGATGTTCTTCTTCTATGACCGTGATGTTCTTCTTCTATGACCGTGATGTTCTTCTTCTATGGCCGTGATGTTCTTCTTCTATGACCGTGATGTTCATCTTCTATGGCCGTGATGTTCTTCTTCTATGGCCGTGATGTTCTTCTTCTATGACCGTGATGTTCTTCTTCTATGGCCGTGATGTTCTTCTTCTATGGCCGTGATGTTCTTCTTCTATGACCGTGATGTTCTTCTTCTATGGCCGCGATGTTCTTCTTCTATGGCCGTGATGTTCTTCTTCTATGGCCGTGATGTTCTTCTTCTATGGCCGCGATGTTCTTCTTCTATGGCCGTGATGTTCTTCTTCTATGACCGTGATGTTCTTCTTCTATGACCGCAATGTTCTTCTTCTATGGCCGCGATGTTCTTCTTCTATGACCGCGATGCTCTTCTTCCATGGCCGTGATGTTCTTCTTCTATGGCCGTGATGTTCTTCTATGACCGTGATGTTCTTCTATGACCGCGATGTTCTTCTTCTATGGCCGCGATGTTCTTCTTCTATGACCGCGATGCTCTTCTTCTATGGCCGTGATGTTCTTCTATGACCGTGATGTTCTTCTATGGCCGCGATGTTCTTCTTCTATGGCCGCGATGTTCTTCTTCTATGACCGCGATGCTCTTCTTCCATGGCCGTGATGTTCTTCTTCTATGGCCGTGATGTTCTTCTATGACCGTGATGTTCTTCTATGACCGTGATGTTCTTCTTCTATGACCGTGATGTTCTTCTTCTATGACCGTGATGTTCTTCTTCTATGGCCGTGATGTTCTTCTTCTATGACCGTGATGTTCTTCTTCTATGACCGTGATGTTCTTCTTCTATGGCCGCGATGTTCTTCTTCTATGGCCGCGATGTTCTTCTTCTATGGCCGCGATGTTCTTCTTCTATGGCCGCGATGTTCTTCTTTGGCGTGTTTAATGACTCACTGGTTCTGGGTTTTCTTTGTGTCCTGTAGGTTTCACTCTCTAACCGATTCCTCCCCCCTGTTAAAGCTTTCTCTTCTGTACTGATGCTGCTGTAAATGAACGTTTTCTGTGTTTTCAGTGCCGTAAATGAACGTTTTCTGTGTTTTCAGTGCCATAAATGAACGTTTTCTGTGTTTTCAGTGCCGTAAATGAACGTTTTCTGTGTTGGCAGGTGCTCTGTGTGTGTCTGCTGCTCAGTGGAGGAGTCTCTCCAGTTGAATTAACCTGTGAAACTTTGATCCTTCTGTCCACCAACCTCACAGGTAACTTCCTGTCTCCATTTTTAGATCTCAAACATCAGAGAAACTGGTTAAAAGAACTGATTTATGCTTTTCTCTTTCTCTTTGTCTCTCAGCCAGGACGTTGGTGTTACTAAACCAGACATTCACCATCAGCAACTCCTCAGGTATGAAGCCCCTCAGCCCACCTCGGGCTGGGCTTCTTACTGTTACTGCCCTCCTGTGGGTTAGATGTTCACCCTGCCTGTACCTTTGGGACAGTGCTGATTAAAAGTATGTCCTACTATTCAGGTTAAGCACAAGAGTCCATGAGGTACAAAAGTTTACCTTGAATACAAAAATTGCTCTTTTAGGTTTCCAAAACTTAAAATCTATTATTTTCTGCAGCTTTTTACATAACTGGAGAAATCAAAGAACATGATCCTCACAGTCCAGAGTTGAAGATGGGAGATGAACTCTAGTGGGGCCTGAAAGGTGTTCACTTACTTACTGAGGGGCGCCGGTAACAGTGACTGTGTTCGAAACCGCCTACTACATACTGCATACTACATACTGCATACTACATACTGCATACTACATACTATATACTGCATACTACATACTACATACTACATACTGCATACTACATACTGCATACTACATACTGCATACTACATACTGCATACTGCATACTGCATACTGCATACTGCATACTACATACTGCATACTACATACTGCATACTGCATACTCATCGATCAGACAGTATGCAGAGCGTTTACCCACAATGCATTTGGCTCCTGCCCGAGCCGAAATCAGCCGGGCTGAAGCTGATTTCCCTTAAGCTCTAAACTCTGTAAACTTTAGCAACATTTGAAACATTTTCAGGCGAGAAAGTAGTCGTTTAGATCCCCAACGTGTTGAAAACCTGACAAAATACCGGCTGTTTACAATTTTGTTCCCACGAATTTGGTGCTACTAAAGCTAGCCGCAGTGAGCAACGCACTTCCGTTTTTTTTCATAAAATAAAATACCCTTTGCCTTTTATCATAGGGAAAGCCATTACGATACAATTGGTGCTATTGCTTTGAAAACAGTTTGAGTATGAGTAGTAACCTCATGATGCATACCCAACATTTCAGAGAATCTAGTATGCATCCGGGAACTTAAGAAAAAGTTAAAGTTAGTAGGAGTAGTGGGAGTAGTAGGAGTAGTAGGCGGTTTGGAACACAGCCAGTCTCTCCGGGACTTTGATGATGTGGGATGTTAGGGCAGCTGGTCTTCAATCCCTGAGGGCAGATAGATGAGATTTCTACTGGAAACAAGGCAGCTTGTCCTCCAGATCTGTGGAACTTTGTTCTGACTAAGGTTCTGTAGAATCCCACATAGCTGTTCAGGTCTTCAGGACTCTGGGTCTGACACCATCTGTCTGTCTGCAGGTGTCTCCTGTCAACTGTCTGTCGATGGTATCGGAACCTGTTGGCCTCGTAGTCCGGCCGGAGAGTGGATCTCCAGACCGTGTCCTGAGCAGCTCAACGGGATCCACTACAACACCAGCAGTAAGTACCCGATCAGGAGGGGATCAGCAGTCTGAAAGGACGGCTGAGCTCACTGTGTGGAGGAGGGTTAGTTAAACATTACCCTGGGTTAGGGTTAGTGTTAGTTAAACATTACTCTAACCCTGGGAGAGTGTAACCTGTGTGTTCTGTGTACTCAGACCGGGTCTACAGAGAGTGTCAGTCCAACGGCAGCTGGGCTCCTCGAGGAAACTACAGTCAGTGCACCGAGATCATCGTCCTGGTGAGACTCATCACTACAGCTACAACACTCTGATCACATGTTCTGATCACATGTTCTGATCACATGTTCTGATCACATGTTCTGATCACATGTTCTGATCCTGGATCGGTTAACCCACATGGACCAACTTTACATCAAATTATTCTGTTCTTCTCGGGGTGAAATCACAGTTAGTGGCTCTTTCCTCAGCGAGTCAGCTGTTAATGAGAGTCCTGATGTAATCTAACGTTAAACACATTCAGGATCTGAAGTTGTCCTCCAGTCAGAACCAACATGACTGAAACATCCAGCCAAACCAACAGGAAACAGGGAAGCTGAGGCCCTGAAATAAAAGCAGCTGCACAACATGCTCAGAAAGTAATTATGGTGTTCTCTTACTTTATGCTGAAAGTCAGTTTGTATGTTAACGGCTGAATGTTAGAGGGGAGGTTAAAGGCTGATTTATGGTCGCCTACGGAGAGCCGGAGACCCTCCCGGAAACGCTCTCCTATCTATCCGTCGAGGAGGCGGAGACCTCAAGGGCTGTGATTTGTCGGCTAACATCATCATTTTCTGAATCACTTTTCCGGTTTAGCTCCTTCCTTTCAGAACAACAACACCGCCATGTTTGAAAGAGTTTACTGTGAGCCGGTCAACATTTGGTCAACGAGCTCCGACTCCACCAACAGTCTTTCTCTCTCGGTCGCCATCGTTCACTGTGAGGAGTGGAACGGAGCCGGAAGGTGAACAACCAATCAGCCACTTTCACCATAGACGTCGCCAGATTGGAACGTCTAACGTAGCGCCGCCTGCTGATCGGGAGGGGAACTGCCTTGGGTATCCTACAGCCCGACGGAGAACTTTGAAAGGTTTAAAGCCTCTGCGTGGCCACGGAGTCGGATTGATGGATAGAGACGGAGAAGCATATCGAGGCCTTAACTCATCCAGAGCAGAGCGTTTTCCAAACCGCTGGAGCTCTTTCTCCAGCAAGTTATTGGGAATGAAGGGCAGCACACCTGAAACAATCACCCGGGGGGAGGGCACTGCCAGCGGGGAACTCTCCGCCTATCGTCACCCCGCTGACAATCAACTGGGGAACAAATCGCTCCTCTTTCAGAAACATCACTACTCCCTTATTTATTCTTGAAGCATAATTTAAATTGATGTGACCAACAATATCTCCTACAGCCAAGAGAACCATCTCACCTGGGACTGACGGGTCAGGCTGAATCCATAGAGAGGGGCGGCGCCCCTGAGGACGCCATTCCCGCAAACAGCGCTACAATCACTACACAAAACTCAAATAACCCCGAGACGTAGAATCAGTATAAATAAAGAGTATTAAGAAAACCAACGCATGAAAGGAAAAGATCAGAGAAAAAAAAACTTTAGAGACAACTCTGTCACTCTCTCTGACTCACCCACCACCAACAGACTCCCAG
This sequence comes from Odontesthes bonariensis, assembly GCF_027942865.1. NCBI lineage: Eukaryota > Metazoa > Chordata > Actinopteri > Atheriniformes > Atherinopsidae > Odontesthes > Odontesthes bonariensis. The sequence continues at coordinate 104,262 of NC_134526.1, forward strand.
CATGCAACGCAGAAAGAAAGAAAGAAAGAAAGAAAGAAAGAAAGAAAGAAAGAAAGAAAGAAATATAAACAGGACGAGGGGTCCTGACAGATTGTTTTTGTATTGTACTCTGCGAGTGTGTTAATTTCCAAACTGATGTCACCCAGGACACACAGTGTGGCACAAGCATGTGCATAACCATCAGGTGTGTTATCTGTGCAGGTGTTTGAGCGAGTTAGACCCATCCTGAACATCCTTTGTCCTATATAATGAGTTCTGAGAATAATTTTGTATTGTATGAGCTGCAAACTAGGATTTTGAAAGTGTGTCATCTGTCTTGGACAGTAATTTATGTCTTTTTGTTGCAGTTTTGGGGTTCAGATGCATAAAGATTCTGCTACCCTAAGGGGGAGTTGTAAGTCTAGTTGGTGGAGGATATATTTCTTAGTTATTATAGACTTAAGTTGTTGAAATTCTAGAAGTTTATTGCCGCCTGTCCCATGTTGTGATATGAGCACATTGAATTAAATCAAATTTCCATCTTGGATGATCTGTTCAAGATGTTTTCTTCCTTTGTTCTTGAATAGAGTAAAGTTTAGCATTTATTTTGTTTTGCAGGATGTCAGGATGGTTGCAGATGGGTGTAAACCTCCAGTCTGTCAGAGAGGAGCTGATGAATGCTTTCAGAACATTTGTGATGTGTTATGTTTGCCCTGATAAGTCAGTGTGTGTGTTCAGAGAGATTCAGACCAGCTGGCGTCCGCTCGGTCGGACGGACCTTCAGAGGCTGTTCCAGGGTTCAGGTGGAGACCGGGTCCTCACAAAGACATGAAACCAGCATGTGTGTGTGTGTCCATATGTTGGAACCAACCCCCCCTAAGAGAGAAAATCTGTTACCTCCTTCCTGCTGTGCTGTGATTGGACAGCAGGGCTGGCTGTAAGCCAATCACAGCTGAGAGGATTTCTGCATCGACAGTCACACACACACAGTTTACCGGGTCAGAACTGTTCTGATTGGTTCTGCTCGCTGATCATTAACATTGAATATGATCAATAAATAATCTCAAATTTACCAAATGTGTTTTAAATGAAACTTTCCAGAATTAAACTCTTCACCCAAAGAGTAGACCAAACAGAACCACCAAACAGAACACCACTTAAGTTCACAGGCCAGTACTTTTGGCAGTATAGGGTATCTGATCCCATTCTGGCTCAGGTCAGGAACATCATCATCAGACCAGAACACGTCTAGGATCAGTAGAACAGACATAACCCTGGTCTCAGTTTGTTTGGAAGTTCTGTTTGTACGTTTATGTCCGATTGTTTCTGCGTTTTCAGAGGAAGAGTAAAGTTCACTATCAGGTGGCTGTCATCATCACCTACCTGGGTCACTGCATCTCTCTGGGAGCTCTGCTGCTCGCCTTCACCCTCTTCATGAGACTGAGGTAACTCACCTTTCTGTCTGTTATCAGGTTTCATTTGGATTCTGCCTCACCTTCTGTGTTTATACTCATGTTTGAGCACGTTTTAATAAATAACTGCAGCTGTTTCCTGTTTTTATGGAAATATGTAAAGACCCCATAGACCCTAACCCTATAACCCTAACCCTATGGGGATCTAACCCTAACCCTATAACCGTAACCCTACACTATGGGGTTCTAACCCTACACTATGGGGTTCTAACCCTAACCCTATGGGGTTCTAACCCTACACTATGGGGTTCTAACCCTAACCCTATGGGGTTCTAAACCTACACTATGGGGTTCTAACCCTACACTATGGGGTTCTAAACCTACACTATGGGGTTCTAACCCTACACTATGGGGTTCTAAACCTACACTATGGGGTTCTAACCCTAACCCTATGGGGTTATAAACCTACACTATGGGGTTATAACCCTACACTATGGGGTTCTAACCCTAACCCTATGGGGTTCTAACCCTAACCCTATGGGGTTCTAAACCTAACCCTATGGGGTTATAACCCTACACTATGGGGTTCTAACCCTACACTATGGGGTTCTAACCCTAACCCTATGGGGTTCTAAACCTACACTATGGGGTTCTAACCCTAACCCTATGGGGTTATAAACCTACACTATGGGGTTCTAACCCTACACTATGGGGTTCTAAACCTACACTATGGGGTTCTAAACCTACACTATGGGGTTCTAAACCTACACTATGGGGTTCTAACCCTAACCCTATGGGGTTCTAAACCTACACTTTGGGGTTCTAACCCTAACCCTATGGGGTTCTAACCCTACACTATGGGGTTCTAACCCTACACTATGGGGTTCTAAACCTACACTATGGGGTTCTAAACCTACACTATGGGGTTCTAACCCTACACTATGGGGTTCTAACCCTAACCCCATGGGGTTCTAACCCTAACAACCTAACACTATGGCTTGTGTGTGTGCACTCCAGGAGCATCCGCTGTCTGAGGAACATCATCCATTGGAACCTGATCTCTGCCTTTATCCTGAGGAACGCCACCTGGTTCATCGTCCAGTTAACCATGAATCCCCTGGTTACCGAGAGCAACCAGGTGAGCACACACCTCCACGCTGATCTGATCCTGTGAGGACAGTAACCATGGAAACAAAGCTTTCATCTCTGGCCTCTTTCTCAGGTGTGGTGCCGGCTGGTGACGGCGGCGTTTAATTACTTCCACGTGACCAACTTCTTCTGGATGTTCGGTGAAGGCTGCTACCTGCACACGGCCATCGTGCTCACCTACTCCACCGACAAGCTCCGGGAGTGGATGTTCATCTGTATCGGCTGGGGTCAGCTCACCTGTACACCTGTCTGTCTGTCTGTCAGCTCACCTGTACACCTGTCTGTCTGTCTGTCAGCTCACCTGTACACCTGTCTGTCTGTCTGTCTGCTTACCTGTACACCTGTCTGTCAGCTCACCTGTACACCTGTCTGTCTGTCTGCTCACCTGTACACCTGTCTGTCTGTCTGTCAGCTCACCTGTACACCTGTCTGTCTGCTCACCTGTACATCTGTCTGTCTGTCTGTCTGCTTACCTGTACACCTGTCTGTCAGCTCACCTGTACACCTGTCTGTCTGTCTGTCTGCTCACCTGTACACCTGTCTGTCTGTCTGTCTGCTTACCTGTACACCTGTCTGTCAGCTCACCTGTACACCTGTCTGTCTGTCTGTCTGTCTGCTCACCTGTACACCTGTCTGTCTGTCTGTCTGTCAGCTCACCTGTACACCTGTCTGTCTGTCTATCTGTCAGCTCACCTGTACACCTGTCTGTCAGCTCTACTATACACCTGTCTGTCTGTCTGTCTGCTCACCTGTACACCTGTCTGTCTGTCTGTCTGTCTGTCTGTCAGCTCACCTGTACACCTGTCTGTCAGCTCACCTGTACACCTGTCTGTCTGTCTGTCAGCTCACCTGTACACCTGTCCGTCTGTCTGTCTGCTCACCTGTACACCTGTCTGTCAGCTCACCTGTACACATGTCTGTCTGTCAGCTCACCTGTACACCTGTCTGTCTGTCTGTCTGTCAGCTCACCTGTACACCTGTCTGTCTGTCTGTCTGTCTGCTCACCTGTACACCTGTCTGCCTGTCTGTCAGCTCACCTGTACACCTGTCTGTCTGTCTGTCAGCTCACCTGTACACCTGTCTGTCTGTCTGTCAGCTCACCTGTACACCTGTCTGTCTGTCTGTCAGCTCACCTGTACACCTGTCTGTCTCTCTGTCAGCTCCCCTGTACACCTGTCTGTCTGTCTGTCAGCTCACCTGTACACCTGTCTGTCTGTCTGTCTGTCTGTCAGCTCACCTGTACACCTGTTTGTCTGTCAGTCAGCTCACCTGTACACCTGTCTGTCTGTCTGTCTGTCAGCTCACCTGTACACCTGTCTGTCTGTCTGTCTGTCTGCTCACCTGTACACCTGTCTGTCTGTCTGTCTGTCAGCTCACCTGTACACCTGTCTGTCTGTCTATCTGTCAGCTCACCTGTACACCTGTCTGTCAGCTCTACTGTACACCTGTCTGTCTGTCTGTCTGCTCACCTGTACACCTGTCTGTCTGTCTGTCTGTCTGTCTGTCTGTCTGTCTGTCTGTCTGTCAGCTCACCTGTACACCTGTCTGTCAGCTCACCTGTACACCTGTCTGTCTGTCTGTCAGCTCACCTGTACACCTGTCCGTCTGTCTGTCTGCTCACCTGTACACCTGTCTGTCAGCTCACCTGTACACCTGTCTGTCTGTCAGCTCACCTGTACACCTGTCTGTCTGTCTGTCTGTCAGCTCACCTGTACACCTGTCTGTCTGTCTGTCTGTCTGTCTGCTCACCTGTACACCTGTCTGCCTGTCTGTCAGCTCACCTGTACACCTGTCTGTCTGTCTGTCAGCTCACCTGTACACCTGTCTGTCTGTCTGTCAGCTCACCTGTACACCTGTCTGTCTGTCTGTCAGCTCACCTGTACACCTGTCTGTCTCTCTGTCAGCTCCCCTGTACACCTGTCTGTCTGTCTGTCAGCTCACCTGTACACCTGTCTGTCTGTCAGCTCACCTGTACACCTGTCTGTCTGTCTGTCTGTCTGTCAGCTCACCTGTACACCTGTTTGTCTGTCAGTCAGCTCACCTGTACACCTGTCTGTCAGCTCACCTGTACACCTGTCTGTCTGTCTGCTCACCTGTACACCTGTCTGTCTGTCTGTCAGCTCACCTGTACACCTGTCTGTCTGCTCACCTGTACATCTGTCTGTCTGTCTGTCTGCTTACCTGTACACCTGTCTGTCAGCTCACCTGTACACCTGTCTGTCTGTCTGTCTGCTCACCTGTACACCTGTCTGTCTGTCTGTCTGCTTACCTGTACACCTGTCTGTCAGCTCACCTGTACACCTGTCTGTCTGTCTGTCTGTCTGCTCACCTGTACACCTGTCTGTCTGTCTGTCTGTCAGCTCACCTGTACACCTGTCTGTCTGTCTATCTGTCAGCTCACCTGTACACCTGTCTGTCAGCTCTACTATACACCTGTCTGTCTGTCTGTCTGTCTGTCTGTCAGCTCACCTGTACACCTGTCTGTCAGCTCACCTGTACACCTGTCTGTCTGTCTGTCAGCTCACCTGTACACCTGTCCGTCTGTCTGTCTGCTCACCTGTACACCTGTCTGTCAGCTCACCTGTACACCTGTCTGTCTGTCAGCTCACCTGTACACCTGTCTGTCTGTCTGTCTGTCAGCTCACCTGTACACCTGTCTGTCTGTCTGTCTGTCTGTCTGCTCACCTGTACACCTGTCTGCCTGTCTGTCAGCTCACCTGTACACCTGTCTGTCTGTCTGTCAGCTCACCTGTACACCTGTCTGTCTGTCTGTCAGCTCACCTGTACACCTGTCTGTCTGTCTGTCAGCTCACCTGTACACCTGTCTGTCTCTCTGTCAGCTCCCCTGTACACCTGTCTGTCTGTCTGTCAGCTCACCTGTACACCTGTCTGTCTGTCTGTCTGTCTGTCAGCTCACCTGTACACCTGTTTGTCTGTCAGTCAGCTCACCTGTACACCTGTCTGTCTGTCTGTCTGTCAGCTCACCTGTACACCTGTCTGTCTGTCTGTCTGTCTGCTCACCTGTACACCTGTCTGTCTGTCTGTCTGTCAGCTCACCTGTACACCTGTCTGTCTGTCTATCTGTCAGCTCACCTGTACACCTGTCTGTCAGCTCTACTGTACACCTGTCTGTCTGTCTGTCTGCTCACCTGTACACCTGTCTGTCTGTCTGTCTGTCTGTCTGTCTGTCTGTCAGCTCACCTGTACACCTGTCTGTCAGCTCACCTGTACACCTGTCTGTCTGTCTGTCAGCTCACCTGTACACCTGTCCGTCTGTCTGTCTGCTCACCTGTACACCTGTCTGTCAGCTCACCTGTACACCTGTCTGTCTGTCAGCTCACCTGTACACCTGTCTGTCTGTCTGTCTGTCAGCTCACCTGTACACCTGTCTGTCTGTCTGTCTGTCTGTCTGCTCACCTGTACACCTGTCTGCCTGTCTGTCAGCTCACCTGTACACCTGTCTGTCTGTCTGTCAGCTCACCTGTACACCTGTCTGTCTGTCTGTCAGCTCACCTGTACACCTGTCTGTCTGTCTGTCAGCTCACCTGTACACCTGTCTGTCTCTCTGTCAGCTCCCCTGTACACCTGTCTGTCTGTCTGTCAGCTCACCTGTACACCTGTCTGTCTGTCAGCTCACCTGTACACCTGTCTGTCTGTCTGTCTGTCTGTCAGCTCACCTGTACACCTGTTTGTCTGTCAGTCAGCTCACCTGTACACCTGTCTGTCTGTCTGTCTGTCAGCTCACCTGTACACCTGTCTGTCTGTCTGTCTGTCTGCTCACCTGTACACCTGTCTGTCTGTCTGTCTGTCAGCTCACCTGTACACCTGTCTGTCTGTCTATCTGTCAGCTCACCTGTACACCTGTCTGTCAGCTCTACTGTACACCTGTCTGTCTGTCTGTCTGCTCACCTGTACACCTGTCTGTCTGTCTGTCTGCTCACCTGTACACCTGTCTGTCTGTCTGTCTGTCTGTCTGTCAGCTCACCTGTACACCTGTCTGTCAGCTCACCTGTACACCTGTCTGTCTGTCTGTCAGCTCACCTGTACACCTGTCCGTCTGTCTGTCTGCTCACCTGTACACCTGTCTGTCAGCTCACCTGTACACCTGTCTGTCTGTCAGCTCACCTGTACACCTGTCTGTCTGTCTGTCTGTCAGCTCACCTGTACACCTGTCTGTCTGTCTGTCTGTCTGTCTGCTCACCTGTACACCTGTCTGTCTGTCTGTCAGCTCACCTGTACACATGTCTGTCTGTCTGTCAGCTCACCTGTACACCTGTCTGTCTCTCTGTCAGCTCCCCTGTACACCTGTCTGTCTGTCTGTCAGCTCACCTGTACACCTGTTTGTCTGTCAGTCAGCTCACCTGTACACCTGTCTGTCTGTCTGTCAGCTCACCTGTACACCTGTCTGTCTGTCTGTCAGCTCACCTGTACACCTGTCTGTCTCTCTGTCAGCTCCCCTGTACACCTGTCTGTCTGTCTGTCAGCTCACCTGTACACCTGTCTGTCTGTCAGCTCACCTGTACACCTGTCTGTCTGTCTGTCTGTCTGTCAGCTCACCTGTACACCTGTTTGTCTGTCAGTCAGCTCACCTGTACACCTGTCTGTCTGTCTGTCTGTCAGCTCACCTGTACACCTGTCTGTCTGTCTGTCTGTCTGCTCACCTGTACACCTGTCTGTCTGTCTGTCTGTCAGCTCACCTGTACACCTGTCTGTCTGTCTATCTGTCAGCTCACCTGTACACCTGTCTGTCAGCTCTACTGTACACCTGTCTGTCTGTCTGTCTGCTCACCTGTACACCTGTCTGTCTGTCTGTCTGTCTGTCTGTCAGCTCACCTGTACACCTGTCTGTCAGCTCACCTGTACACCTGTCTGTCTGTCTGTCAGCTCACCTGTACACCTGTCCGTCTGTCTGTCTGCTCACCTGTACACCTGTCTGTCAGCTCACCTGTACACCTGTCTGTCTGTCAGCTCACCTGTACACCTGTCTGTCTGTCTGTCTGTCAGCTCACCTGTACACCTGTCTGTCTGTCTGTCTGTCTGTCTGCTCACCTGTACACCTGTCTGCCTGTCTGTCAGCTCACCTGTACACCTGTCTGTCTGTCTGTCAGCTCACCTGTATACCTGTCTGTCTGTCTGTCAGCTCACCTGTACACATGTCTGTCTGTCTGTCAGCTCACCTGTACACCTGTCTGTCTCTCTGTCAGCTCCCCTGTACACCTGTCTGTCTGTCTGTCAGCTCACCTGTACACCTGTCTGTCTGTCTGTCTGTCAGCTCACCTGTACACCTGTTTGTCTGTCAGTCAGCTCACCTGTACACCTGTCTGTCTGTCTGTGTGTCAGCTCACCTGTACACCTGTCTGTCTGTCTGTCTGTCAGTCAGCTCACCTGTACACCTGTCTGTCTGCCTGTCAGCTCACCTGTACACCTGTCTGTCTCTCTGTCAGCTCCCCTGTACACCTGTCTGTCTGTCTGTCAGCTCACCTGTACACCTGTCTGTCTGTCTGTCTGTCAGCTCACCTGTACACCTGTCTGTCTGTCTGTCTGTCTGTCTGTCTGCTCACCTGTACACCTGTCTGCCTGTCTGTCAGCTCACCTGTACACCTGTCTGTCTGTCTGTCAGCTCACCTGTACACCTGTCTGTCTGTCTGTCTGTCAGCTCACCTGTACACCTGTTTGTCTGTCAGTCAGCTCACCTGTACACCTGTCTGTCTGTCTGTCTGTCTGCTCACCTGTACACCTGTCTGTCTGTCTGTCAGTCAGCTCAACTGTACACCTGTCTGTCTGTCTGTCAGCTCACCTGTACACCTGTCTGTCTGTCTGTCAGTCAGCTCACCTGTACACCTGTCTGTCTGCCTGTCAGCTCACCTGTACACCTGTCTGTCTCTCTGTCAGCTCCCCTGTACACCTGTCTGTCTGTCTGTCAGCTCACCTGTACACCTGTCTGTCTGTCTGTCTGTCAGCTCACCTGTACACCTGTCTGTCTGTCTGTCTGTCTGTCTGTCTGCTCACCTGTACACCTGTCTGCCTGTCTGTCAGCTCACCTGTACACCTGTCTGTCTGTCTGTCAGCTCACCTGTACACCTGTCTGTCTGTCTGTCTGTCAGCTCACCTGTACACCTGTCTGTCTGTCTGTCAGCTCACCTGTACACCTGTCTGTCTCTCTGTCAGCTCCCCTGTACACCTGTCTGTCTGTCTGTCTGTCAGCTCACCTGTACACCTGTCTGTCTGTCAGCTCACCTGTACACCTGTCTGTCTGTCTGTCTGTCTGTCAGCTCACCTGTACACCTGTTTGTCTGTCAGTCAGCTCACCTGTACACCTGTCTGTCTGTCTGTCTGTCAGCTCACCTGTACACCTGTCTGTCTGTCTGTCAGTCAGCTCAACTGTACACCTGTCTGTCTGCCTGTCAGTCAGCTCACCTGTACACCTGTCTGTCTGCCTGTCAGCTCACCTGTACACCTGTCTGTCTGTCTGTCAGTCAGCTCACCTGTACACCTGTCTGTCTGCCTGTCAGCTCAACTGTACTCCTGTCTGTCTGTCTGTCAGTCAGCTCACCTGTACACCTGTCTGTCTGCCTGTCAGCTCACCTGTACACCTGTCTGTCTGTCAGTCAGCTCACCTGTACACCTGTCTGTCTGTCTGTCAGCTCACCTGTACACCTGTCTGTCTCTCTGTCAGCTCCCCTGTACACCTGTCTGTCTGTCTGTCAGCTCACCTGTACACCTGTCTGTCTGTCTGTCTGTCTGTCAGCTCACCTGTACACCTGTTTGTCTGTCAGTCAGCTCACCTGTACACCTGTCTGTCTGTCTGTCAGCTCACCTGTACACCTGTCTGTCTGTCTGTCAGTCAGCTCACCTGTACACCTGTCTGTCTGTCAGTCAGCTCACCTGTACACCTGTCTGTCAGTCAGCTCACCTGTACACCTGTTTGTCTGTTAGTCAGCTCACCTGTACACCTGTATGTCTGTCTGTCAGCTCACCTGTACACCTGTCTGTCTGTCTGTCTGTCAGCTCACCTGTACACCTTTCTTTCTGATTACAGGTATTCCATTTCCCATCATCATGGCGTGGGCTTTTGGGAAGCTGTACTACGATAACGAGAAGTGAGTCACACTTGATTTGAACTTTTGTCACAGCCAGGACTGACAACCAATCAGAGTACAGGATTCATGCTCCTTATGACATAATTTTTAGAGGTTACATAAGTTTGATATAACTGGCTCTGCTGTTTTGATTGACAGGTGCTGGTTTGGGAAAAAAGCAGGTGTTTATACAGACTACATCTACCAAGGCCCCATGATCTTGGTCCTGCTGGTAAGAACACAGCCAGTCCACCTTAAATCCAGCCAGTCAGTCCACCTTAAATCCAGCCAGTCCACCTGAAATCCAGCCAGTCCACCTTATTTAAGGCTCACACATCATGATGTCAATAAAGCTCATCCATCTCACCTGAGGCTTTAATGCCATGTGACAAGGGAAAAGTCAGATTACCCATCATGCATCACGTCAGGACAGCACAAAGAAGACTCTTAAAATCCTCTTTGACCTGGTCTGTCTCTGACTGACACCTGCTCGTCATCACCACATAAATGCTTCTGAATAAACTTTATTTACAACCACTGACTGCACACATCTTCATCTCTTTACTCTCCTCAGATAAACTTTGTCTTCTTGTTCAACATTGTTCGGATCTTGATGACCAAACTGAGGGCATCGACCACCTCCGAAACCATCCAGTACAGGTAGGGACCTGGTCTGGGGGAAGTTTCTGTAAACCTGCGGCGAACAGTTTCATAGTTCTGATGGGAAGTGGCGAGTTGTTGGAGTTTCATATCCCAAACAGGAAGTGGTGTTGTCAGAGTTTCATACCCCAAACAGGAAGTGGCGAGTTGTTGTAGTTTCATACCCAAAAACAGGAAGTGGCGAATTGTCAGAGTTTCATACCCCAAACAGGAAGTGGCGAGTTGTTGTAGTTTCATACCCCAAACAGGAAGTGGCGAGTTATTGTAGTTTCATACACAAAACAGGATATGGCGAGTTATCAAAGTTTCATACCCCAAACAGGAAGTGGCAAGTTGTTGTAGTTTCATACCCCAAACAGGAAGTGGCGAGTTGTTGTAGTTTCATACACAAAAACAGGAAGTGGCGAGTTGTCAGAGTTTCATACCCCAAACAGGAAGTGTGAGTTGTTGTAGTTTCACACCCCAAACAGGAAGTGGCAAGTTGTTGTAATTTCATACCCCTGACAGGAAGTGTGAGTTGTTGTAGTTTCATACCCCAAACAGGAAGTGGCGAGTTGTTGTAGTTTCATACTCCAAACAGGAAGTGGTGAGTTGTTGTAGTTTCATACCCCAAACAGGAAGTGGTGAGTTGTTGTAGTTCCATACCCCAAACAGGAAGTGGTGTTGTCAGAGTTTCATACCCCAAACAGGAAGTGTGAGTTGTTGTAGTTTCGTACCCCAAACAGGAAGTGGCGAGTTGTTGTAGTTTCACACCCCTGACAGGAAGTGTGAGTTGTTGTAGTTTCATACCCCAAACAGGAAGTGGCGAGTTGTTGTAGTTTCATACCCCTGACAGGAAGTGGCGAGTTGTTGTAGTTTCATACCCCTGAAAGAAAGTGTGAGTTGTTGTAGTTTCATACCCCCAACAGGAAGTGGCGAGTTGTTGTAGTTTCATACCCCAAACAGGAAGTGGTGAGTTGTTGTAGTTTCATACCCCAAACAGGAAGTGGTGAGTTTTTGTAGTTCCATACCCTAAACAGGAAGTGGTGTTGTCAGAGTTTCATACCCCAAACAGGAAGTGTGAGTTGTTGTAGTTTCATACCCCAAACAGGAAGTGGCGAGTTGTTGTAGTTTCATACCCCTGACAGGAAGTGGTGAGTTGTTGTAGTTCCATACCCCAAACAGGAAGTGGTGTTGTCAGAGTTTCATACCCCAAACAGGAAGTGGTGAGTTGTTGTAGTTCCATACCCCAAACAGGAAGTGGTGTCAGTTTCATACCCCAAACAGGAAGTGGCGAGTTGTTGTAGTTTCATACCCCAAACAGGAAGTGGCGAGTTGTTGTAGTTTCATACCCCTGACAGGAGGTGTGAGTTGTTGTAGTTTCATACCCCAAACAGGAGGTGGCGAGTTGTTGTAGTTTCATACCCCAAACAGGAAGTAGCGAGTTGTTGTAGTTCCATACCCCAAACAGGAAGTGTGGCCCAGCTGAACTCACCTGTTGTGTCGTTGCTGTAGGAAGGCGGTTAAAGCGACTCTGGTGCTGCTGCCGCTGTTGGGCATCACTTACATGCTGTTCTTCGTGAACCCTGGAGGAGAAGACGAGCTCGCTCAGATCGTCTTCATCTACTTCAACTCCATCCTGGAGTCTTTTCAGGTTCGCTGCTGCTTCCTGTCCGTTGAACAGCTCATCACAAACCAGCTGCATCCAAATCTGCAACAAACTCACAGAACTCATCAGATTTTACACAACAGAGCTTCTCCCAAACAGATAGAATCTGATTTCAAACAGATGAAAGGCCGGAGCGTCTCAGTGTGAACATCACAGCTGGAACGAGCTGATGTCCGTGTGACAGTTTCCTGTCAGACGTTAATCAGGGTTTATTTCACACATTGGTCTGTTTACTTCACCTTCACCTGCAGCTGACTCCGCCCCCTCTGTGTCTCTTCTTCAGGGCTTTTTTGTCTCGGTGTTCTACTGTTTTCTCAACAGTGAGGTAACTCAGGGTTCCGTACTGGGCCCACTCTGATTCCAATTCATATGTGTTGAGCTGTGTGAACAGTAGTTTCCCTAACCCCTCTAACCCTAACCAGAGTTTACCTGTCTGCAGGTGCGCTCTGCAGTCAGGAAGCGCTGGATTCGCTGGCAGGACCGGCACTCCCTCCGCAGCCGGACGGTGCGCGCCACCTCCCTGCCCACATCCCCCAGCAGAGTATCCTTCCACAGCATCAAACAGTCCTCTGACCTCTGACCTCCAAGTCCTCCAATCACAAACTGCTGTGGTTCCACGGGGTCGCTGGCAGCCAATCAGACGTCCTGTTGGGCAGCTGGACTGTTCAAGTTCTTTGATCAATATGTTTATGTATTTATCTATTTATTGATAAACTACAACTTTCTATATTGTGATATAATATAATACATGTAATTATCACCAGCATCCACCAGAGGGCGCTGCAGCGGACAGAGTTCTGATTGGCTCTTCAGTTTCTGTCAGTGGGGAGGACTTTTAAAGACATCCAAGGACAGCTCATCAAACTGTGGAGTTCTTTTGGTCCAACACAAGCTAAACTGTCCTAAACTGTAAAATATCACTGCAGATTTGACATGTTTACGGGGAAATTAAACGTTTGTGGAGAAGTTCCTGGAAAATGATCAAATCTTTAGATTTTAATCAGATTAGAAATGACAAAATGAGAAAAAAAAAATCCTGAAAGTTTCTGTGATGACTTCTGATTTCAGTCCCAACTGAGAATGTGACGTCCTGCTGTGGAATTATGGGTAACTGAGGATCTATGCAGGGACCCCAGCACAGCATGGTATCATCGTATATCAGCATTCAGAGAACTGTTTGAGCTTCAAACTTAAGACTCCACCACACATTCGAACAGTTCTCATGAGTTGTAGATGCTGCTGTGGACAGTTCAGCTGTTGAACTTTATCTGAACTGAACCGGGTGCTGTGGGTCCTGATACATCCAAACCAATAGTCGTATTAACCACAGTAATCTTAGTAACCATAGTAACCACAGTAATCTTAGAGTAGTTAGTACCTGGAAAACCCTCGGGATGAAACAGACTGCTCTCTCCTGGACCCACCACTGTTACTGTGGGATTATTGGTTGATTAAAAGCTGTGGTCAGAGGCTTCATAAACTTTGTGTTCTTGTAAAGGTTCATTTTGGAAACATTAAATCTATTAATTGATGGTTGATGGTATGGAGGAGCGCTTCATTTGTTCACCTGTCACCACAGCAGCGGGCGGCTGGAGTCTGAGGATAATCAGATGCTTTACAGATAAATGTGACCCGTGTGATCCTGCTAATCTGTCACCAATAAACTCCTCCTCAGGACAAACGCTGTGTTTCTTCAGTTTTTGGCCTTTTGCCATAAACCAGCAGCACACCAGCTGGTCAGGAATCAGGACTCTGCAGGTTTCTGCTGCCACCTACTGGTTCAACACGAGCATTGAAGGGAAATAAGATGTTCTGTCAAAGGACCGTCCATCACTTCTCTGTAGATCCCCCCCCCCCCCCCCCAGCGGGTGTTTAGCAGTAGATTTTATACCACCACATACAGCTGAAAAAGCTTTTCTCGAGGTACAGAACGTCTCTGAAACCCTGGAAGACACCATGAGCCTAACTTCTCTGCTCTTCTTACGTTTTCCTGCCCAAGTGTCTTGATGTTTTTCATCAGTGTTTTACCTTCTCCGTCATCAAAATAAATATTTTCCAAGTTAAGCAATCATCTGTCTGCACTTTCATCTCCCCTCAAAGCAACGAGAGCAGGGACCAAGAAGTAGGAAACCGAGGTGAAACGGGGCCCTAACCAATGTGGGGCTTCACTTATCTGTTCATATTTCTTCTGATGAAGGGGAAAAAAAAATTAATTTTGTCATTTTAATTTTATCTACTCCTTATCTTTTTTTATTTGCTAAATTTTTTATTTATTTATTTTTTGTCACCCCTTTTGTGTTTTTATTTTCTTTGTGATTCCATTTTCTTGCTCTTCTTTTAATGTACCGCTCTTCGCCCTTCTAATTGCCCTTCGGGGATAAATAAAGTTTTTTCTGATTCTGATAGTTCTCTGTCTCGTTTCACTTTCTTTTTCTTTGCTCTCCCTCCTCCCCCCCAGGTTATATATTATTATATATATAGCCTATTATATATAAAGTATTGTCACAAAAATAAATAAATAAAGAAGTAGAACTTGGGAATCAAGGGAAGCTTAACATCCATAAAGCTTATTTTGGCAAAGTAAAAGTGTCATAAAACGGTGTTCAGATTACACAGAATGGGGGGGGGGTTTCATTAAATATATTTTTATAAAATTCAATGAATTGTCTCTTTTTATGATAAAAGGTAAAAAGATTCATGATGCATACCAAACACTGAATTTAAAAGAGCTTAAGCTCTTCAATACGGAAGCTTTAAGTTTTTGTTTGTGAATTTTCCAAATAGAATATGAAAGTTAACTGAATAAAGTTTAGTTTTCATCATTGTTATGGCAACAAATTCTGTCTTTTAACATAAAACAGTCATTTATATTATGTTAGTCATTTAAATCAAAGAATGAATGAAAGGAGGCAGCGACGCTGGAAGAACAGAGTTTACAGAGTTTACAGGGTAAATTTAATGTAAAGTTATGAATGAATGTATTTAGCTTGATTAAAAATATTACATTTTGGGGGTAGAAAACATTTTTTCCAATGAACATGTTCGAAGAATGAACAACAGGAGCCTACCGGCTGCCATTGCAGCGCAGGCGCAGTAAGCACTGATCACTGAGCCCTGAGTTGCCATGGCAACAGCAGCCTCCTCCCAGCATGCAGCAGCAGCCCCCCCTCCTCGGAGCGGCAGCAGGGTGGAGCAGCAGACGGACGGACCGCAACAGCAGCAGCAGCCGGAGGTAAGGCTCAGATTCCGCCCGTCCTCCTCCGGCCGCACCGGGGGCTCAAAGCTCTGCCGGCCGCCGCCGCCGGAGGTGCGGGCCGGGGGAGGTGCGGGCCGGGGAGGTGCGGGTTTCTGTAAAAACACTTTTTATTTGTTGCTGCATCATCATGGCAGACAGTTTCTGAGCATGCGCTCTGACTCCTCTCCTCTTCATCACTCCTCATCCTCCTCCAATCACTTCTGACCTACTCTTCCTCCACCTGTTCTCCTCTTCTGCCTCCACCTGTTCTCCTCCTCTGCCTCCACCTGTTCTCCTCTTCTGCCTCCACCTGTTCTCCTCCTCTGCCTCCACCTGTTCTCCTCCTCCTCTTCCACCTGTTCTCCTCTTCCTCTTCTACCTGTTCTCCTCCTCTTCCTCTTCCACCTGTTCTCCTCCTCTTCCTCTTCCACTTGTTCTCCTCCTCTGCCTCCACCTGTTCTCCTCCTCCTCTTCCACTTGTTCTCCTCTTCCTCTTCTACCTGTTCTCCTCCTCTTCCTCTTCCACCTGTTCTCCTCCTCTGCCTCCACCTGTTCTCCTCCTCCTCTTCCACCTGTTCTCCTCTTCCTCTTCTACCTGTTCTCCTCCTCTTCCTCTTCCACCTGTTCTCCTCCTCTTCCTCTTCCACCTGTTCTCCTCCTCTGCCTCCACCTGTTCTCCTCCTCCTCTTCCACTTGTTCTCCTCTTCCTCTTCTACCTGTTCTCCTCCTCTTCCTCTTCCACCTGTTCTCCTCCTCTTCCTCTTCCACTTGTTCTCCTACTCTTCCTCCACCTGTTCTCCTCTTCTTCCTCCACCTGTTCTCCTCTTCCTCCTCCACCTGTTCTCCTCCTCCTCCACCTGTTCTCCTCTGCCTCCACCTGTTCTCCTCCTCCTCTTCCACCTGTTCTCCTCTTCCTCTTCTACCTGTTCTCCTCCTCTTCCTCTTCCACCTGTTCTCCTCCTCTTCCTCCTCCACCTGTTCTCCTCTTCTTCCTCCACCTGTTCTCCTCCTCCTCCACCTGTTCTCCTCCTCCTCCACCTGTTGACCTCCTCCTCCACCTGTTCTCCTCCTCTGCCTCCACCTGTTCTCCTCCTCTCCTCCACCTGTTCTCCTCCTCTCCTCCACCTGTTCTCCTCTTCCTCCTCCACCTGTTCTCATCCTCCTCCTCCACATGTTCTCCTCCTCTCCCTCCACCTGTTCTCTTCTTCCTCCACCTGTGCTTCTCCTCTCCCCCCTCCTCCACCTGTTCTTCTCCTCTTCCTCCTGTTCTCCTCCTCTTCCTCTTCCACCTGTTCTCCTCCTCTTCCACCTGTTCTCCTCCTCCACCTGTTCTCCTCCTCTGCCTCCACCTGTTCTCCTCCTCTGCCTCCACCTGTTCTCCTCCTCTCCCTCCACCTGTTCTCCTCTCCCTCCTCCACCTTTTCTCCTCCTCTGCCTCCACCTGTTCTCCTCCTCTCCCTCCACCTGTTCTCCTCTCCCTCCTCCACCTGTTCTCCTCTTCCTCCTCCACCTTTTCTCCTCCTCTGCCTCCACCTGTTCTCCTCCTCTCCCTCCACCTGTTCTCCTCCTCCACCTGTTCTCCTCCTCTGCCTGTTCTCCTCCTCTCCCTCCACCTGTTCTCCTCCTCTCCCTCCACCTGTTCTCCTCCTCTCCCTCCACCTGTTCTCCTCCTCTCCCTCCACCTGTTCTCCTCTCCCTCCTCCACCTTTTCTCCTCCTCTGCCTCCACCTGTTCTCCTCCTCTCCCTCCACCTGTTCTCCTCTTCCTCCACCTGTGCTCCTCCTCTTCCTCCACCTGTTCTTCTCCTCTTCCTCCACCTGTGCTCCTCCTCTTCCTCCACATGTTCTCCTCCTCTGCCTCCACCTGTTCTCCTCCTCTCCTCCACCTGTTCTCCTCCTCTCCTCCACCTGTTCTCTTCTTCCTCCACCTGTGCTTCTCCTCTCCCCCCTCCTCTACCTGTTCTTCTCCTCTTCCTCCTGTTCTCCTCCTCTTCCTCCACCTGTTCTCCTCTTCCACCTGTTCTCCTCCTCTTCCTCTTCCACCTGTTCTCCTCCTCTTCCACCTGTTCTCCTCTTCCTCCTCCACCTGTTCTCCTCCTCTCCCTCCACCTGTTCTCCTCCTCTCCTCCACCTGTTCTCCTCTTCCTCCTCCACCTTTTCTCCTCTCCCTCCACCTGTTCTCCTCCTCTCCTCCACCTGTTCTCCTCTTCCTCCTCCACCTGTTCTCTTCCTCCTCCACCTGTTCTCATCCTCCTCCTCCACCTTTTCTCCTCTTCTTCCTCCACCTGTTCTCCTCTTCCTCCTCCTCCACCTGTTCTCCTCCTCCTCCACCTGTTCTCCTCTTCCTCCTCCACCTGTTCTCCTCTTCCTCCTCCACCTGTTCTCCTCCACCTGTTCTCCTCTTCCTCCTCCACCTGTTCTCCTCCTCTGCCTCCACCTGTTCTCCTCCTCTCCCTCCACCTGTTCTCCTCCTCTCCCTCCACCTGTTCTCCTCCTCTCCCTCCACCCGTTCTCCTCTCCCTCCTCCACCTGTTCTCCTCCTCTCCCTCCACCTGTTCTCCTCCTCTCCTCCACCTGTTCTTCTCTTCCTCCTCCACCTGTTCTCCTCTTCCTCCTCCACCTTTTCTCCTCTCCCTCCCTCCACCTGTTCTCCTCCTCTCCTCCACCTGTTCTCTTCCTCCTCCACCTGTTCTCATCCTCCTCCTCCACCTGTTCTCCTCTTCCTCCTCCACCTTTTCTCCTCTCCCTCCCTCCACCTGTTCTCCTCCTCTCCTCCACCTGTTCTCCTCCTCTCCTCCACCTGTTCTCTTCCTCCTCCACCTGTTCTCATCCTCCTCCTCCACCTGTTCTTCTCCTCTTCTTCCTTCACCTGTTCTCCTCTTCCTCCTCCACCTGTTCTCCTTTTCCTCCACCTGTGCTTCTCCTCTCCCCCCCCCCTCCACCTGTTCTCCTCTTCCTCCACCTGTGCTCCTCCTCTTCCTCCACCTGTTCTTCTCCTCTTCCTCCACCTGTGCTCCTCCTCTTCCTCCACCTGTTCTTCTCCTCTTCCTCCACCTGTGCTCCTCCTCTTCCTCCTCCACCTGTTCTCCTCTTCCTCCTCCACCTGTTCTCCTCCTCTCCCTCCACCTGTTCTCCTCCTCTCCTCCACCTGTTCTCCTCTTCCTCCTCCACCTGTTCTCTTCCTCCTCCACCTGTTCTCATCCTCCTCCTCCACCTTTTCTCCTCTTCTTCCTCCACCTGTTCTCCTCTTCCTCCTCCTCCTCCTCCACCTGTTCTCCTCCTCCTCCACCTGTTCTCCTCCTCTCCTCCACCTGTTCTCCTCTTCCTCCTCCACCTGTTCTCCTCTTCCTCCTCCACCTGTTCTCCTCTTCCTCCTCCACCTGTTCTCCTCCACCTGTTCTCCTCTTCCTCCACCTGTTCTTCTCCTCTTCCTCCACCTGTGCTCCTCCTTTTCCTCCACCTGTTCTTCTCCTCTCCCTCCACCTGTTCTCCTCTTCCTCCTCCACCTTTTCTCCTCTCCCTCCACCTGTTCTCCTCCTCTCCCTCCACCTGTTCTCCTCCTCTCCTCCACCTGTTCTCCTCTTCCTCCTCCACCTGTTCTCATCCTCCTCCACCTTTTCTCCTCTTCTTCCTCCACCTGTTCTCCTCTTCCTCCTCCTCCTCCACCTGTTCTCCTCCTCTCCTCCACCTGTTCTCCTCTTCCTCCTCCACCTGTTCTCCTCCACCTGTTCTCCTCTTCCTCCTCCACCTGTTCTCCTCCACCTGTTCTCCTCTTCCTCTTCCTCCTCCACCTGTTCTCCTCCTCTCCCTCCACCTGTTCTCCTCTCCCTCCTCCACCTGTTCTCCTCCTCTCCCTCCACCTGTTCTCCTCTTCCTCCTCCACCTTTTCTCCTCTCCCTCCACCTGTTCTCCTCCTCTCCTCCACCTGTTCTCCTCCTCTCCTCCACCTGTTCTCCTCTTCCTCCTCCACCTGTTCTCATCCTCCTCCTCCACCTGTTCTCCTCTTCCTCCACCTGTTATTCTCCTCTTCTTCCTCCACCTGTTCTCCTCTTCCTCCACCTGTGCTCCTCCTCTTCCTCCACCTGTTCTTCTCCTCTTCCTCCACCTGTTCTTCTCCTCTTCCTCCACCTGTGCTCCTCCTCTTCCTCCACCTGTTATTCTCCTCTTCTTCCTCCACCTGTTCTCCTCTTCCTCCACCTGTGCTCCTCTTCTTCCTCCACCTGTTCTCCTCTTCCTCCACCTGTGCTCCTCCTCTTCCTCCACCTGTGCTCCTCCTCTTCCTCCACATGTTCTCCTCCTCTCCCTCCACCTGTTCTCTTCTTCCTCCACCTGTGCTTCTCCTCTCCCCCCTCCTCCACCTGTTCTTCTCCTCTTCCTCCTGTTCTCCTCCTCTTCCTCCACCTGTTCTCCTCTTCCACCTGTTCTCCTACTCCTCCACCTGTTCTCCTCCTCCTCCACCTGTTCTCCTCTGCCTCCACCTGTTCTCCTCCTCTCCCTCCACCTGTTCTCCTCTCCCTCCTCCACCTTTTCTCCTCCTACTCCACCTGTTCTCCTCCTACTCCACCTGTTCTCCTCCCACTCCACCTGTTCTCCTCTTCCTCTTCCACCTGTTCTCCTCTTCCTCCTCCACCTGTTCTCCTCTTCCTCCACCTGTTCTCCTCTTCCTCCACCTGTTCTCCTCTTCCTCCTCCACCTGTTCTCCTCCCACTCCACCTGTTCTCCTCTTCCTCTTCCACCTGTTCTCCTCCTCTCCCTCCACCTGTTCTCCTCCTCTTCCTCCACCTGTTCTCCTCCTCTCCCTCCACCTGCTCTCCTCCTCTTCCTCCACCTGTTCTCCTCCTCTCCCTCAACCTGTTCTCCTCTTCCTCCACCTGTTCTCCTCTTCCTCCTCCTCCTCCACCACCTGTTCTCCTCTTCCTCCACCTGTTCTCCTCTCCCTCCTCCACCTGTGCTCCTCCTCTTCCTCCACCTGTTCTCCTCCTCTCCCTCCACCTGTTCTTCTCCTCTTCCTCCTCCACCTGTTCTCTCCCTCCTCCACCTGTTCTCCTATTCCTCCTCTTCCACATGTTCTCCTCCTCTTCCTCTTGTTCTCCTCCTCTTCCTCCACCTGTTCTCCTCTTCCTTCTCCTCCTCCACCTGCTCTCCTCTTCCTCCACCTGTTCTCCTCCTCTTCCTCCACCTGTGCTCCTCCTCTTCCTCCTTCTGTTCTCTTCTCCCTCCTCCACATGTTCTCCTCCTCTTCCTCCACCTGTTCTCCTCCTCTCCCTCCACCTGTTCTCCTCTCCCTCCTCCACCTGTTCTCCTCCTCTTCCTCCACCTGTTCTCCTCCTCTCCATCCACCTGTTCTCCTCCTCCTCCTCCACATGTTCTCCTCCTCTTCCTCCACCTGTTCTCCTCCTCACCCTCCACCTGTTCTCCTTTTCCTCCACCTGTTCTCCACCCCCTCCCTTTAATGTAGGAGCCATGATGGATGGACACTCCGCACCTGTCAGAGATGACTCTGCCCAGGAGGAACAAAGGATTGTGGGAGGTTTGTTTGTCCTGTCAATCAATCCCTGATCTATGAAAAAGTCAATAATCAATCTGATGAAGGTTTGAAGAGAATCTGATCTGAACAGATTTCAGACTCCTCCCACTCAGACTCCTCCTCTCACCATGACTCCTCCCACTCAGACTCCTCCTCTCACCATGACTCCTCCCACTCAGACTCCTCCTCGCACTATGACTCCTCCCACTCAGACTCCTCCTCGCACTATGACTCCTCCCACTCAGACTCCTCCTCTCACTATGACTCCTCCCACTCAGACTCCTCCTCGCACTATGACTCCTCTCACTCAGACTCCTCCTCGCACTATGACTCCTCCCACTCAGACTCCTCCTCTCTCCATGACTCCTCCCACTCAGACTCCTCCTCTCACCATGACTCCTCCCACTCAGACTCCTCCTCTCACCATGACTCCTCCCACTCAGACTCCTCCTCTCACCATGACTCCTCTCACTCAAACTCCTCCTCGCACTATGACTCCTCTCACCATGACTCCTCCTTTCACCATGACTCCTCCCACTCAGACTCCTCCTCTCACCATGACTCCTCCCACTCAGACTCCTCCTCGCACCATGACTCCTCTCACCATGACTCCTCCTCCCACTATGACTCCTCTCACCATGACTCCTCCTCTCACCATGACTCCTCCTCTCACCATGACTCCTCCTCTCACCATGACTCCTCCTCCCACCATGACTCCTCCCACCATGACTCCTCCTCCCACCTTGACTCCTCCTCCACCTCCTGCTGAAAGTGACACAGATCAGACACTTCCTGCTTCACCTCCTGATTGTCGTGGAAACAGGCCATTGATCTGATCTCTAATGAATCAGAATCCCTGGCAGCTGTACTGTCTGTGATTGGTTATTAATCCTGATGTCATCAGTGTGCTCCTCCCCCCACAGATAAAGCAGCTGAGAGGGAGCCTGCTGTGGAACCCGTGAAGGTAAACATGATGAACAACCTCAGTTAGCATGTTAAAGGTTAAAGGTCACCCCAAGGTCAGAAACCCAAGAGCTACATCTCAGACTCTGCGGGCCTCAGTTAGCATGTTAAAGGTTAAAGGTCACCCCAAGGTCAGAAACCCAAGAGCTACATCTCAGACTCTGCGGGCCTCAGTTAGCATGTTAAAGGTTAAAGGTCACCCCAAGGTCAGAAACCCAAGAGCTACATCTTAGACTCTGCAGGCCTCAGTTAGCATGTTAAAGGTTAAAGGTCACCCCAAGATCAGAAACCCAAGAGCTACATCTCAGACTCTGCAGGCCTCAGTTAGCATGTTAAAGGTTAAAGGTCATGACAGCACAGTTAGAAACAGCCTCTTCTCCCTACAAAGAACATGGCAGTACAGCTTAGGTTCAAGCACGGTGGTGGAGGGCTGATGATCTGGGAGGGAGGGTCCTCTGATCACATGGTTGGAGTAAACACTGAACCTTGACCTGCTCCTGGTGGAAGCTCCGCCTCCACAGGTGTGACACCTGAAGCTAACATTGATCCACACCCTGTTTCAGGCCTCCAGGACAGCAGGAGGCGCCAGAGCTGCAAAGATGATCTCAGCCAAGAGTACAGGTACACCATTTCATAAAAACCCGATCCAGACCAGTACAGACCAGTTCCAACCGACTCCCCAGGTAACCCACCTTTATATCCGTCTGTCCATCAGAGTCAGTGGACGGCGTTGGCAGTCCAGGAAGTCGCTCACCTGCCAGCAGACCGTCCACTCCCAACAGAGATGTGAAGAAGGTCTGTAAAATGTTAAATTACTGAACCGGTTCTTAGTTTTAAGATCAGAACCAGTCGGCTCTATCAGTTTTTTTTACTGGATTTTCCATAGTTTGGTTCAGCATTCATGATGAACTGGTTTTACTGGAGCTGAATGATCTCTAAAAGTTTTAGTGGTTCTGTTTTTGTGGTCTGGTGCTGCTGGCGGTTTAACTGCTGGTGCGGTCCTCCAGGTGGCAGTGGTCCGGACCCCCCCCAGGTCTCCTAGTTCTGCCCGGGGACGGACACCGCCTCTTCCTTCCCACCCGATGCCTGACCTCAGTAATGTAAAGTCCAAGGTGGGATCTAACGAGAACCTCAAACACGCACCTGGAGGGGGCAAGGTAAGACCAGTCCGTCCCGTAGTCCAGTCTGTGGTCCAGTCCCGTGGTCCAGTCCCGTAGTCCGTCTTGTAGTCCGTCCAGTAGTCCAGTCTGTGGTCCAGTCCCGTAGTCCAGTCTGTGGTCCCGTCCCGTAGTCCGTCCTGTAGTCCAGTCCCGTAGTCCAGTCTGTGGTCCCGTCCCGTAGACCGTCCTGTGGTCCAGTCCCGTAGTCCGTCCTGTAGTCCGTCCCGTAGTCCATCTTGTAGTCCATCTTGTAGTCCATCCTGTAGTCCGTCCTGTAGTCCGTCTTGTAGTCCATCTTGTAGTCCGTCCTGTAGTCCATCTTGTAGTCCGTCCTGTAGTCCATCTTGTAGTCCGTCCTGTAGTCCGTCCTGTAGTACAGTCCTGTAGTCCAGTCTGTGGTCCAGTCCTGTAGTCCATCCTGTAGTCCAGAGGAATGTTACTGGAGGATCTGACCCTCTTTGCACCTGCAGGTTCAGATCGTTCACAAGAAGCTGGACCTTACCAATGTGACATCAAAGTGCGGCTCCAAAGACAACATCCACCACAAACCAGGTAAAGGCTGAGTTATACCTCTTTTAACTGCCCTTGCGCTTGCGTTAATGGCTCGAGATGTTTATGCTTCATTTTGCTTTGTCGGCGACGCTGCGTGGCGATTCACCACCAGGACAGTAGGTGGAGCAGCGGGGTTTTTCAATGACAAGCCTACTACGATGAAAGGAAATTCACCGCCAGGACCTCTTCGGCAAGTCTCTCTTCGAGTGGATTCATGCTTCTTCTTCGCTTTCTACCTTGGCGTTTGAAAACAGTTTATATGGGGATGAAACCGGAAGATGAACACGCCGCCGGATGTGATGTAGATAGTGGCTTGCGCTCGCATCTTGCGTGAAGTTTAGAAAATTGAGGTGACACACAACCGCGCAAGGGCTTGCGTTGCGTCTTGCGTCACCGACTATAAATCAGGCTTAACACGTCTGTTAGGGTGTGACCTGCCGGTTCTGTAAGAGAGCAACACGTTCTCCCAGGTTCTGTTTAGGTTCAGACTCCAGCTAAGACACTGAGTGGTCTGAAGACCAGTGAAGTGGTGTTTCTGTCCTGCAGGTCCTGGGGATCCTTGCTGCTTCAGTTCAGGGTAACTTGGCTGGTGCCCTGGTCCATCTGAAAGTGCTTATCAGAACTGACTGCTGTGGAGTTTCAGGTTTTTAAACTGTTGTTGGGTCACATGTGTTTCACTGACCCACCTTACCACCCATACCTGCCCAACCTGGTTCTGTTTGAAGTCTCAAACCATCTATGATGTGGACATCAAAAAGTGTCTCTTTGAGATGTAGGTAAACAGTAGGGTTCCCTCTCTGTGTTTGATACTCTAAACAGAGGACGTGGCCTCAGGTGTCGCCCACAGAACCCTTGAGCTTCTGAACCTGAAACTCACAACAGTCAGCGTCTTTGTTTCCCTGTGCAGTGACGGAGCTCCACCCACAGTGATGGAGCTCCACCCGCAGTAACGGAGCTCCACCCGCAGTGACGGAGCTCCACCCGCAGTGACGGAGCTCCACCTGCAGTGACGGAGCTCCACCCGCAGTGACAGAGCTCCACCTGCAGTAACGGAGCTCCAGGAGGGGAAATGACTGAATGTATGAGTAAATGTTGCCTTTGTTCCGCCCCTCAGGTGGAGGGAAGGTGGGGATCAAGTCTGAGAAGGTGGAGTTCAAAACCGTTCACTCAAAGATCGGTTCTCTGGAGAACGTCACTCATGTTGCAGGAGGAGGGAAGAAGAAGGTGCATACAAACACCGCCCTAACACCACCCTAATACTACACCAACACCACCCTAATACCTACAAACACAGCCATAAGACCACCCTAATACTACACAAACACGGCACTAACACCACCCTAATACTACACCAACGCCACCCTAATACCTACAAACACCCCCCTAACACCACCCTAATACCTACAAACACAACCCTAACACTACGCTAACACCACCCTAATACCTACAAACACAGCCCTAACACCACCCTAACACTACGCTAACACCACCCTAATAATACACTAACACCACCCTAACACTACGCTAACACCACCCTAATACCTACAAACACAGCCCTAACACCACCCTAACACTACGCTAACACCACCCTAATACTACGCCAACACCACCCTAACACTACGCTAACACCACCCTAATACTACACTAACACCACCTAACACTACGCTAACACCACCCTAAGACTACACTA
The DNA here is from genome assembly GCF_027942865.1 of Odontesthes bonariensis. NCBI lineage: Eukaryota > Metazoa > Chordata > Actinopteri > Atheriniformes > Atherinopsidae > Odontesthes > Odontesthes bonariensis. The sequence goes on from NC_134526.1 coordinate 129,315, forward strand.
ACACCACCCTAATACCTACAAACACAGCCCTAACGTCGCCCTAACACCACCCTAACATCGCATTAACACCACCCTAACACAGCACTAACACCACCCTAACACAGCACTAACACCACCCTAACACAGCACTAACACCACCCGAACATCGCCCTAATACCACCCGAACATCGCCCTAATACCACCCTAACACCTCCCTAACACAGCACTAACACCACCCTAACACCACCCTAGCTGGATTAGATGCTGTGCAGGAACATTTAGTCTTCACCGCTCTGGTCCAGCACAGATCAGACACATTCATGTATTCATGACAGTTTGTGTTTTTATGTTTCGTAATATTCTGTTTTACATACAACCGAGTTCAGATTGATTTTGTTCACTTTCTGTTTTACGTAGTCGGGGCATAAAGGAGACTTTCTGGAGTCGGGACAGGAAGAAAGAAAACAACAAAAGTGTTAAAGTTAAAATAACTCCAACAACAAACATCTGTTCACAGATCGAGGCCCACAGGCTGACCTTCAGAGAGAACGCCAAAGCTAAAACCGACCACGGCGCTGACATCATTGTCCAGGCCGACTCGTCCCCGCCTCCTCGCCTCAGCAACGCTTCCTCCCACGGAAGCCTGGACGGTGCTGAGGCTCCGCCCCTCGACCTCCTGGCAGACCAGGTAATTCACCTGTTTGCCACAAAAACACACAAAATCAACACACTTCCATTAACGACCTCCTTTCCCGTCAGGTGTCGGCCTCCCTTGCCAAACAAGGCCTGTGATTGGACCAACCCTGTGCCTGTAGACCCCGCCCCTTCCGGTTACCAAGGAAACTACTGAAGGAAGAAAGAAAATAAAAGATAAAGATTCTGCCTTTTTCTTCATTACACTCATAAAATCCCACGATTGGAGAGATTTTATGATTCAAGGTGAACGCATCCACAGGTGAGATCCACAGGTGAGATCCACAGGTGAGAGCCACAGGTGAGTTTAACCTGCTGCATCACTACAGGAACTGGTGCTGGTTTCAGGTTAAACGTGCAAACAGGTTCTGGTTCTGTAACGGATGATAAAATGTGCTCAGAACCTCTGCCATCAGAGTTGTTCTAACCCAGGGTGTCCACATCCGGTCCTGGGGGGCCCCGGTCCTGCAGGTTTTAGATGTTGCCCTGATTCAGATCAGTGCATCATCAGCAGACTTGTGCAGAACGTAAAAATCTTTTTTATTTTTTGGGGCTTTTTTGCCTTCAATGGGCAGAACAGTTCAAGAGAGATAGGAAGCAGAGAGAGGGGGAAAGACATGCAGCAAAGGGCCGACCGATGCGGGACTCGAACCGGAGCCGACTGCAGCGTGGACTGTAGCCTCTGTACATGGGGCGCCTGCTCCACCCACTGCACCACCCTGTGAACGTAACCATTTAATCTGAGTCAGGTGTGCTGAAGCATCTTAAACCTGCAGCGGCCCTCCAGGAGCCACTTGGGACATCCCTGTTCTAACCAGAACTCAGCCACGTGGTTCATCATTTCATCTGTGAACCAGTTGGGAACCTGAACCAAGAATAAGAACTTTGGACCAGAACTCAGAGTTCTCCATGAAACCTAGGGGCTGAAGGTTCTGACCCCAAAGAATGTTCAAGTTCTGTATATCAGACAATATTCAGGAGTTTGTCTGATCTGATTTCCTGGTTATTCTGGGACAGAGTCAGAGCTGAGGCTCCCTCTGAGGGTGGAGTTAGGGTTTCAGACATGAACAGCAGCAGAACTCTCTGCTTCACACGTCTCCAACAGGCAGCTGATCGATGTGTCACACGATGCACAGAGCCTGAAAACCTGGGTTGACAAAGATCAGAACCAGTGTGGTAGATCCCGTTATCTCTGGGAGAAGCTTCAGGTTCTGATGCCCAGAGAACACAAAGAGAGTTACCCTAACCTGGGAATCTGAACACCTCTTTGGGTTCAACATGACAGTCACAGCCAGGTCGGTCCATAAGGCCTCAGACGGACTCTAGTTGTGGTGCCTCCTACTGGAGTCCTCTGGTATTAAGCGCTGGATGCGCAGTGGAACCAGTCAGAACCGGTCGGAACCAACCAGAACCAGCCAGAACCGTCCAGAACCGGCCAGAACCAGCTAGAACCGGTCAGAACCGGTCAGAACCAGCTAGAACCGGCCATAACCAGTCAGAACCGGTCAGAACCAGCCAGAACCAGTCAGAACCAGCCAGAACCGGTCATTCAGTGATGTTTGAACCTGGGTGTTTCTGGGTACTCTGTTCCCAGAATAAGAAGCTTGAGGGCCCAATCTGAAGTTCTTGGTGGATCCTTCTGAGACCTTCAGATGAATTCTTTGGGTTCAGATGAATCTTTAAGGAACTTTCAGGGTGATGGCAGACTGACAAGTGAGTGTCACATGACTCTGGAGGAAACTTTAGTGCTGACATCATATGCTAATTGATGCTAGCATGGATTAGCCTGTTCCCTTTGTTGATAAAATCCCTCCAATCACAGAAAGCATCTCTCTGATGCCATCCCCATCTCATCTTTCTCTGAATGCTGATGTGCTGTAGGCTCCTGTGAAGATCCCCACCCCTCCGACATAAAAAAATTACCCAGAATGCCATTGGATACCAGGTGCCAAACCCATGCTGTCTCTGCCTGTGGGCTGTGAAATGCTTTGTACCAATAAAGTTTCTCTTGGCTCAGACCTGTTGTTGTTTACTGACACATGCAGCATCAATCTTCGTCTCTTATACATGATAGGTCTTTGATTCAATTCAGTTTTATTTATGAAGTGCCAACCCACAACAAATAATAATAATAATAATAATAATAATAATAATAATAATGGTGATGAGAGGGCCCAGAGAGGTGGAGGGAGGGGGTACCGGTGATGATGGGGGCTGCAGAGTTTGGGACCAGTTGGAGCTGCTGGAGGACGGGGGTGATATGGTGGAAGGAGGGGGTACCGGGGGACCAACATTGCTCACAAGCTTTTACAATAATAAAAGCCTGTGAGCAACAGACTTTTACAATAATAAAAACTGCGTTAATGCGCGATAAAATATTTATCGGCATTAAATTATTAACAAGTTAACGCGATAATAACGAGTTAACTCGCCCAGCCCTATTATAAATATAAACAAAAAGCGCTGCTAAGCTGGAACACTGAAAAAAGTAACCACCAAACTAAGAAAATAACATAACCAGAATGAAATACTTACGGGAGCATAAACAAGGACTGACGAGGAAAAGCATGGAAACAACGATGGAAGAATCCCGGGAAGAAGAATGGGACAGTTTGTAAGATTGGGAATCTGACGGAGGATCTGAAAAGGAGTGGTGGAACTAGAATGATACATACACTGAGGAGGTAGATTACTGAACAAGGAACAGGTGGCTGATTACTGACAGGATGCAGGTGTGAGGGAAGAGGGCAGAAGACAGACTGAGGAGAGAAAGAGATGCACACCAACTAAGAAAATGGATCTAAGGCAAAGGGAAAACACACTAGAATCATAACGGAGAAACAGAGCTATGGTTAAACTAAACTAAGAGCACCGAATAAAACCAATAACTAAGAAAACTAAACAGATAAACACAAAAATACAACCTGGAACATGACACATATTAAATATTTCCATTGTAGACTCAATCATTCCAACGCATCATAGAAAAAATACAGACAAAAAGCGGATTACTTTCTTGGAGAAGTAATCAGTAATCAGTAACTAATTACTATTTCCAAGTAACTTGATCAACACTGGTGGCGAGGCATTAAATCAACCATTAAATGTCCTCTCAACTCCAGGCCTCACTGCACCCTGTCCTCCCAACTCCAGGCCTCACTGCACCCTGTCCTCCCAACTCCAGGCCTCACTGCACCCTGTCCTCCCAACTCCAGGCCTTACTGCACCCTGTCCTCCCAACTCCAGGCCTTGCTGCACCCTGTCCTCCCAACTCCAGGCCTCAGTGCACCCTGTCCTCCCAACTCCAGGCCTCGCTGCACCCTGTCCTCTCAACTCCAGGCCTTACTGCACCCTGTCCTCCCAACTCCAGGCCTCACTGCACCCTGTCCTCTCAACTCCAGGCCTCAGTGCAACCTGTCCTCCCAACTCCAGGCCTCTGTGCACCCTGTCCTCTCAACTCGAGGCCTCACTGCACCCTGTCCTCCCAACTCCAGGCCTCAGTGCACCCTGTCCTCCCAACTCCAGGCCTCAGTGCACCCTGTCCTCCCAACTCCAGGCCTCACTGCACCCTGTCCTCTCAACTCCAGGCCTTACTGCACCCTGTCCTCCCAACTCCAGGCCTTACTGCACCCTGTCCTCCCAACTCCAGGCCTCGCTGCACCCTGTCCTCCCAACTCCAGGCCTCGCTGCACCCTGTCCTCTCAACTCCAGGCCTTACTGCACCCTGTCCTCCCAACTCCAGGCCTCACTGCACCCTGTCCTCTCAACTCCAGGCCTCACTGCACCCTGTCCTCTCAACTCCAGGCCTCACTGCACCCTGTCCTCCCAACTCCAGGCCTCAGTGCAACCTGTCCTCCCAACTCCAGGCCTCACTGCACCCTGTCCTCCCAACTCCAGGCCTCACTGCACCCTGTCCTCCCAACTCCAGGCCTCACTGCACCCTGTCCTCCCAACTCCAGGCCTCACTGCACCCTGTCCTCCCAACTCCAGGCCTTACTGCACCCTGTCCTCCCAACTCCAGGCCTTACTGCACCCTGTCCTCCCAACTCCAGGCCTTACTGCACCCTGTCCTCTCAACTCCAGGCCTCAGTGCAACCTGTCCTCCCAACTCCAGGCCTCACTGCACCCTGTCCTCCCAACTCCAGGCCTCACTGCATCCTGTCCTCCCAACTCCTGGCCTTACTGCACCATGTCCTCTCAACTCCAGGCCTTACTGCACCCTGTCCTCTCAACTCCAGGCCTTACTGCACCCTGTCCTCTCAACTCCAGCCCTCACTGCACCCTGTCCTCTCAACTCCAGGCCTCACTGCACCCTGTCCTCTCAACTCCAGGCCTCAGTGCAATCTGTCCTCTCAACTCCCGGCCTCACTGCACCCTGTCCTCTCAACTCCAGGCCTTACTGCACCCTGTCCTCCCAACTCCAGGCCTCAGTGCAACCTGTCCTCTCAACTCCAGGCCTCAGTGCAACCTGTCCTCCCAACTCCAGGCCTCAGTGCAACCTGTCCTCCCAACTCCAGGCCTTAGTGCACCCTGTCCTCCCAACTCCAGGCCTTACTGCACCCTGTCCTCTCAACTCCAGGCCTTACTGCACCCTATCCTCCCAACTCCAGGCCTTACTGCACCCTGTCCTCTCAACTCCAGGCCTCAGTGCACCCTGTCCTCCCAACTCCAGGCCTCAGTGCACCCTGTCCTCCCAACTCCAGGCCTCAGTGCACCCTGTCCTCCCAACTCCAGGCCTTACTGCACCCTGTCCTCTCAACTCCAGGCCTTACTGCACCCTGTCCTCTCAACTCCAGGCCTTACTGCACCCTGTCCTCCCAACTCCAGGCCTCAGTGCACCCTGTCCTCCCAACTCCAGGCCTTAGTGCACCCTGTCCTCCCAACTCCAGGCCTTACTGCACCCTGTCCTCTCAACTCCAGGCCTTACTGCACCCTGTCCTCTCAACTCCAGGCCTTACTGCACCCTGTCCTCCCAACTCCAGGCCTCAGTGCACCCTGTCCTCCCAACTCCAGGCCTTACTGCACCCTGTCCTCCCAACTCCAGGCTTTACTGCACCCTGTCCTCTCAACTCCAGGCCTCAGTGCACCCTGTCCTCCCAACTCCAGGCCTTACTGCACCCTGTCCTCCCAACTCCAGGCCTTACTGCACCCTGTCCTCCCAACTCCTGGCCTTACTGCACCCTGTCCTCTCAACTCCAGGCCTCAGTGCACCCTGTCCTCCCAACTCCAGGCCTCAGTGCACCCTGTCCTCCCAACTCCAGGCCTTACTGCACCCTGTCCTCTCAACTCCAGGCCTTACTGCACCCTGTCCTCCCAACTCCAGGCCTTACTTCACCCTGTCCTCTCAACTCCAGGCCTCAGTGCACCCTGTCCTCCCAACTCCAGGCCTCAGTGCACCCTGTCCTCCCAACTCCAGGCCTTATTGCACCCTGTCCTCCCAACTCCAGGCTTTACTGCACCCTGTCCTCTCAACTCCAGGCCTCAGTGCACCCTGTCCTCCCAACTCCAGGCCTTACTGCACCCTGTCCTCCCAACTCCAGGCCTTACTGCACCCTGTCCTCCCAACTCCTGGCCTTACTGCACCCTGTCCTCTCAACTCCAGGCCTCAGTGCACCCTGTCCTCCCAACTCCAGGCCTTACTGCACCCTGTCCTCCCAACTCCAGGCCTTACTGCACCCTGTCCTCCCAACTCCAGGCCTTACTGCACCCTGTCCTCCCAACTCCTGGCCTTACTGCACCCTGTCCTCCCAACTCCAGGCCTTACTGCACCCTGTCCTCTCAACTCCAGGCCTTACTGCACCCTGTCCTCCCAACTCCAGGCCTTACTGCACCCTGTCCTCCCAACTCCAGGCCTTACTGCACCCTGTCCTCCCAACTCCTGGCCTTACTGCACCCTGTCCTCCCAACTCCAGGCCTTACTGCACCCTGTCCTCCCAACTCCTGGCCTTACTGCACCCTGTCCTCCCAACTCCAGGCCTTAGTGCACCCTGTCCTCCCAACTTCAGGCCTTACTGCACCCTGTCCTCCCAACTCAGAAACAGGAAGCAGACAGACAGTGGTGGGCGGGGTTTAAAGGTTTTTATTGGTTTATTTCCATCAGGATGATAAAAAGAACATAAAAAAACTGTGATGTCAAAGAACGAGCTCGATGACACGTGGGGGAGGTACAGGATGAAGGGGCGGGGCTTAGGGTCAGCAGCAGTCTGTTTCAGCCAGTGGACAGAAGGGAGGGCGGAGCTAAACCGAAGATCTGTCAGAACGTTGCCTAGCAACAGCGCTTCTCCAGCCAACCGAGGAGAGGGCAGGAACGAGCGAAGATGGGGGCAAATAGAAGAGGCGGGGTTAAAGAACGTCGTCACTTTCAGCTGTGTGGAGCTGCGTGTCATCGGCGTCCGTCATGATGCTGCTGTCCTGACTGTCGTCCACTTCCACGGCTGAGGAGAGAGAGGGGAGACAGGTGAGAGGGGTGAGACAGGTGAGACAAGGTGAGAGACAGACAGGTGAGAGGCAGAGACAAGGTGAGAGACAGACAGGTGAGACAGGTGAGAGGCAGAGACAAGGTGAGAGACAGACAGGTGAGACAGGTGAGAGGGGTTAGACAGGTGAGAGGCAGAGACAGGTGAGAGACAGACAGGTGAGACAGGTGAGAGGGGTTAGACAGGTGAGAGGCAGACAGGTGAGAGGCAGAGACAAGGTGAGAGACAGACAGGTGAGACAGGTGAGAGGGGTTAGACAGGTGAGAGGCAGACAGGTGAGAGGCAGAGACAGGTGAGAGACAGACAGGTGAGAGGCAGAGACAGGTGAGAGACAGACAGGTGAGAGGCAGACAGGTGAGAGGCAGAGACAGGTGAGAGACAGACAGGTGAGAGACAGACAGGTGAGAGACAGACAGGTGAGACACAGACAGGTGAGAGACAGACAAGTGAGAGGCAGACAGGTGAGAGGCAGACAGGTGAGAGGCAGACAGGTGAGACAGGTAGTTTAGATAAAAACTAAACTCGTTTCTAACCGAGTCCCAGTCAGAGTAAACATGTGACCTGCCACCATGGCTGTAATTGGTCGGCTGTAGTACCTTCGTCCTCTGGGAGGTAGCGCTTATCGATGGCTTCTTTGATCTGGTTGTTGGCTCCTTTGGGATCCAGATCCATCGCCCAGCTGAAGTTCATCAGAGCCAGGTGGGTCTGACCCAGCTTCTTATACACCTGGGGGAAGGTGGAGGAAAGGTAGAGGACAGGTGGAGGAGAGGGGGAGGAAAGATGGAGGATATGTGGAGGACAGGTGGCGGAAAGATGGACAGATGGATGACAGGTGGAGGAAGGGTGGAGGACAGGTGGAGGAAAGGGGGGACAGGTGGAAGATAGGTGGAGGAAAGATGAGGAGAGGTGGAGGAAAGGTGGAGGAGAGGTGGAGGAAAGATGAGGAGAGGTGGAGGAAATGTGGAGGACAAGTGGATGGAAGGGAGGATGGGTGGGTGACAGGTGGAGGAAAGATGGAGGATAGATGGAGGAGATATGGAGGACAGGTGGAGGAAATGTGGATGAGAGATGGAGGACAGGTGGATGAGAGATGGAGGACAGGTGGAGGGAAGGTGGAGGACAGGTGGAGGAAAGATGGAGGACAGGTGGAGGAAAGATGGGGGACAGATGGAGGAAAGATGGAGGAGATATGAAGGACAGGTGGAGGAAATGTGGATGAGAGATGGAGGACAGATGGAGGACAGGTGGATGAGAGGTGGAGGACAGGTGGATGAGAGGTGGAGGACAGGTGGATGAGATGGATGAGAGGTGGAGGACAGGTGGATGAGAGATGGAGGACAGGTGGAGGAAATGTGGATGAGAGATGGAGGACAGGTGGATGAGAGATGGAGGACAGATGGAGGAAAGGTGGAGGATAGATGGAGGATAGATGGATGAGAGGTGGAGGACAGGTGGAGGACAGGTGGATGAGAGATGGAGGACAGATGGAGGACAGGTGGATGAGAGGTGGAGGACAGATGGAGGACAGGTGGATGAGAGGTGGAGGACAGGTGGATGAGAGATGGAGGACAGGTGGAGGACAGGTGGAGGACAGATGGAGGACAGGTGGATGAGAGGTGGAGGACAGGTGGAGGACAGATGGAGGACAGGTGGATGAGAGATGGAGGACAGGTGGATGAGAGGTGGAGGACAGGTGGAGGACAGGTGGATGAGAGGTGGAGGACAGGTGGATGAGAGATGGAGGACAGGTGGATGAGAGGTGGAGGACAGATGGAGGACAGGTGGATGAGAGGTGGAGGACAGATGGAGGACAGGTGGATGAGAGGTGGAGGACAGGTGGATGAGAGATGGAGGACAGGTGGATGAGAGGTGGAGGACAGATGGAGGACAGGTGGATGAGAGGTGGAGGACAGGTGGATGAGAGATGGAGGACAGGTGGATGAGAGGTGGAGGACAGATGGAGGACAGGTGGATGAGAGATGGAGGACAGGTGGATGAGAGGTGGAGGACAGATGGAGGACAGGTGGATGAGAGGTGGAGGACAGGTGGATGAGAGGTGGAGGACAGATGGAGGACAGGTGGATGAGAGGTGGAGGACAGATGGAGGACAGGTGGATGAGAGATGGAGGACAGGTGGAGGACAGGTGGATGAGAGATGGAGGACAGATGGAGGACAGGTGGAGGACAGGTGGATGAGAGATGGAGGACAGATGGAGGACAGGTGGATGAGAGGTGGAGGACAGATGGAGGACAGGTGGATGAGAGATGGAGGACAGGTGGAGGACAGGTGGATGAGAGATGGAGGACAGATGGAGGACAGGTGGATGAGAGATGGAGGACAGATGGAGGACAGTTATTAGTGTCTCCCCTTAGATCTGATTGGCTGAATCTTCTTCACTCTGGAGCCACAGAGACACTTGATTGGATGATTGTTACCTTTCCTATGAGGAAGTAAACCAGAGACTCTTTAGGGACGATCTGCTTCAGCTCTTCCAGCTCCTGAAGGGCCGCCTGCACAGGCAGAGGGGTCAAAGGTTAAAGGTTAAAGGTGCTGGAACCAGAGGATATTCAGGCAGACAGAGGGGTCAAAGGTTAAAGGTTCTATAGCCAGTGGATATTCAGGCAGGCAGAGGGGTCAAAGGTCAAAGGTTCTATAGCCAGTGGATATTCAGGCAGACAGAGGGGTCAAAGGTCAAAGGTTCTATAGCCAGTGGATATTCAGGCAGGCAGAGGGGTCAAAGGTCAAAGGTTCTATAGAGCTTGAAAGTCCCGCCCCCTTTTTTGCTTCTTCTTCCTACTTCCGTCGTCCCCATGGGACCTCATGCCTGGATCTATTAACATGGGCAGGATGATGTCTTCTGTTCCCAGTCATTATATGCCTTTTTACAGTACACGCATGATGTTCTGGGGTTAAATATGGATGAGTTCATGCAAAAACATTGGCGATTTGTCGTAGGAGTGCCTGGTTAAACGTTGTAAAAAAAAGTTAGGGTAAAAAGACTACATTGCGTCGCATATGCTACGTCACTGATCATATTTCCCACCATGGACGAAGCCAGACATATCACCACCAGCATAGCAGAAGCTCTCCACGTGTCCCGACTGGTAGTGGTTCTCTCCTCGGCTCACAAGTTTTCGTTCGCCCTCGAAAAACTGAGTGAAACTGGCCAACGACAGCGCCATGATTGCTCTTCTTCTTCCACTCCTCCGCGCGCCCAAACGTGATGACGTTTATTTTCCGTGCCAAACGCTACATGCTGTAGTTCGAGAAATGCTCAGAAAAATAACTTAACAATGAAGCACTTATGCCCGCTAAACTGTTACGCTACTGGTATGAAAAAATATTAAAAAATGTCCTACACAACATATGTGAAATGCAAGACTCAATTCCATCAAGGGCAAAAAATAGTTTTATTCCGTCATGGCTCCGTCATTGACTTGAATGTCAAATTATTACACTTCCGAGGTCCCATGGGGAGGAAGTTGAATGACGTCAAGGAGGCGGGACTTTCAAGCTCTATAGCCAGTGGATATTCAGGCAGGCAGAGGGGTCAAAGGTCAAAGGTTAAAGGTTCTATAGCCAGTGGATATTCAGGCAGACAGAGGGGTCAAAGGTTAAAGGTTAAAGGTGCTGGAACCAGAGGATATTCAGGCAGGCAGAGGGGTCAAAGGTTAAAGGTTAAAGGTGCTGGAACCAGAGGATATTCAGGCAGGCAGAGGGGTCAAAGGTTAAAGGTTCTATAGCCAGTGGATATTCAGGCAGACAGAGGGGTCAAAGGTTAAAGGTTCTGGAACAATATTGATTACCTTGTACTTAAACTCCTACATATTGATTACCTTGTACTTAAACTCCTACATATTGATTACCTTGTACTTAAACTCCTACATATTGATTACCTTGTACTTATACTCCTACATATTGATTACCTTGTACTTAAACTCCTACATATTGATTACCTTGTACTTATACTCCTACATATTGATTACCTTGTACTTAAACTCCTACATATTGATTACCTTGTACTGATACGCCTACATATTGATTACCTTGTACTTATACTCCTACATATTGATTACCTTGTACTTATACGCCTACATATTGATTACCTTGTACTTATACGCCTACATATTGATTACCTTGTACTTATACGCCTACATATTGATTACCTTGTACTTATACGCCTACATATTGATTACCTTGTACTTATACGCCTACATATTGATTACCTTGTACTTATGCTCCTACATATTGATTACCTTGTACTTATGCTCCTACATATTGATTACCTTGTACTTATGCTCCTACATATTGATTACCTTGTACTTATGCTCCTACATATTGATTACCTTGTACTTATGCTCCTACATATTGATTACCTTGTACTTAAGCTCCTACATATTGATTACCTTGTACTTATACTCCTACATATTGATTACCTTGTACTTATACTCCTACATATTGATTACCTTGTACTTGTCGTTGGCGAACAGGATGGACGCTCGGTGGAACTTGCAGAGAGGATTTTTGGGGTCAATCCCAATCGCTCTGTTAAGAGTCTCTAAAGCAGCATCAGACTTCTTCAAGGCATGTTGCACCTGTGCACGTGCACACGCACACAAACAGAGTTAGTGCAGCACAACAGCAGAAGATCAATGCTACAAGTCAGCAAAGGTGCTGCAAAAGATAAAGGATGCTTTGAGACTGACATGAGACTGTGTTATAATGCTAACTGCTAACAGCTCCTGTGTTATGAATGGACAGTGCTAACTGCTAACGGCCCCTGTGTTATGAATGGACAGTGCTAACGGCTCCTGTGTTATGAATGGACAGTGCTAACTGCTAACGGCTCCTGTGTTATGAATGGACAGTGCTAACGGCCCCTGTGTTATTAATGGACAGTGCAAACTGCTAACGGCCCCTGTGTTATTAATGGACAGTGCAAACTGCTAACGGCCCCTGTGTTATTAATGGACAGTGCTAACGGCTAACATACCACTCCAATGTGGCAGAGCAGCACGGAGCTTTGAGGATTGATACTGAGAGCCTTCTTGAAGTGGATTTCTGCCAAGTTGAACTTCTCCTGTTTGTAGTAAATCATCCCAAGTCCATACCTGAGTGCACACACACACACACACACACACACAGTAACTACAACATGACCATTTATGTGTTTTATGAGCTGTACACACAGTGCACATGTTCCCATGGTTACCATGCGTTGTAGTGTCTGTTATTGACTCTGATGGCATTTCTGAAGCAGGCAAGAGCTCGGTCCAATTCCTCAGTCAGAACAAATTCATGACCCAACAGAGTGTAGGCATAGGCGAAGCCTGGATCCACCTGAGACAGACAGGTGAGCAGAGACAGGTAAAGAAGTGAGACAGGTGAGCAGAGACAGGTAAACAAGTGAGATAGGTGAGCAGAGACAGGTAAACAAGTGAGACAGACTGAAGCTGAACCAAGATAAGTTCAGACGGGTCTTGTGTGCTTTGATATTTATTGCTGAACTAGCATGAAAACAACAGACAGTCCTCTCTGTCTCAGCCTGTTTTTACAGTAAATAGTCTGTATGGAGGGGAGAGACATAATAGGTACTCAGCCCCCCCCACACTGCGCCCTTTGGCATCTCAGGCCAAATGGGAAATATAATCCCTCCAGCGAGTTCTAGGTCTATCTTGGGAATACCTCCCAGTTGGACGTGCCCGGAAAACCTCCAAAGGGAGGCGACCAGGAGGCATCCTGACCAGAGGAACCACCTCAGCAGACTCCTTTCTATGTGGAGGAGCAGCGGCTCTACTCCCAGCTCCCTCTGGATGGTGGGCTGAGCTACAAGCACCTCCTCAGTCAGCTTCCCTCCCCCCCAGTACCTCAGTAACCATGACAACAGGGCCCCACCTGGATGGCTCTCTGGAAGAACTTGATGGCGATGTCGTGCTCCCTCTGCAGACTGAAACAGTTCCCCGCTACACACCAGGCCTGCAGGGAGACACAGCTGATCAGACGGGGGCTCAGACGGTATTACCACCCAAGTCGATTCTGAGGCTCTCACCTCGGGGCAGTTCTTGTCCATGTCGGTGAGGTCTTTGGACAGGGCGGACAAGGCCACGTCTTTCTGCAGGTGCCAGAGTGTGGTGGAATAGATCTCCATTCCTTCCACTCTGTAGGACTCGATCCTGCGCACCTCGCCGAAGAGACGCTCCGCCTGCAAACACGACATCATGAGCACAGCGGACCAAACACACAGACTCCGCCCACAAACACGTCATCATGAGCACAGTGGACCAAACACACAGGCTCCGCCCACAAACACGTCATCATGAGCACAGCGGACCAAACACACAGGCTCCGCCCACAAACACGTCATCATGAGCACAGCGGACCAAACACACAGGCTCCGCCCACAAACACGTCATCATGAGCACAGCGGACCAAACACACAGGCTCCGCCCACAAACACGACATCATGAGCACAGCGGACCAAACACACAGGCTCCGCCCACAAACACGACATCATGAGCACAGCGGACCAAACACACAGGCTCCGCCCACAAACACGACATCATGAGCACAGCGGACCAAACACACAGGCTCCGCCCACAAACATGACATCATGACCACAGCCACACTCACCTGGTGGAAAAAAAGGCCCTACAGAATGGAGACGGGTCAGGTGACCCTACGGTCCCCTACAGAATGGAGACGGGTCAGGTGACCCTACGGTCCCCTACAGAATGGAGACGGGTCAGGTGATCCTACGGTCCCCAACGGAATGGAGACGGGTCAGGTGACCCTACCGTCCCCTACGGAATGGAGACGGGTCAGGTGACCCTACGGTCCCCTACGGAATGGAGATGGGTCAGGTGACCCTACCGTCACCTACGGAATGGAGACGGGTCAGGTGACCCTAGGGTCCCCTACGGAATGGAGACGGGTCAGGTGACCCTACAGAATGGAGACGGGTCAGATGACCCTACAGAATGGAGACGGGTCAGGTGACCCTACGGTCCCCTACAGAATGGAGACGGGTCAGGTGACCCTACGGTCCCCTACAGAATAGAGACGGGTCAGGTGACCCTACGGTCCCCTACGGAATGGAGACGGGTCAGGTGACCCTACGGAATGGAGACGGGTCAGGTGACCCTACGGTCCCCTACAGAATGGAGACGGGTCAGGTGACCCTACGGAATGGAGACGGGTCAGGTGACCCTACCGTCCTCTACGGAATGGAGATGGGTCAGGTGACCCTACGGTCCCCTACAGAATGGAGACGGGTCAGGTGACCCTACCGTCCCCTACAGAATGGAGACGGGTCAGGTGACCCTACCGTCCTCTACGGAATGGAGACGGGTCAGGTGACCCTACCGTCCCCTACGGAATGGAGACAGGTCAGGTGACCCTACAGAATGGAGACGGGACAGGTGACCCTACGGTCCCCTACAGAATGGAGACGGGACAGGTGACCCTACGGTCCCCTAGGGAATGGAGACGGGACAGGTGACCCTACGGTCCCCTACGGAATGGAGACGGGTCAGGTGACCCTACGGAATGGAGACGGGTCAGGTGACCCTACGGAATGGAGACGGGTCAGGTGACCCTACGGTCCCCTACGGAATGGAGACGGGTCAGGTGACCCTACGGTCCCCTACGGAATGGAGACGGGTCAGGTGACCCTACGGTCCCCTACGGAATGGAGACGGGTCAGGTGACCCTACCGTCCCCTACGGAATGGAGACGGGTCAGGTGACCCTACCGTCCCCTACAGAATGGAGACGGGTCAGGTGACCCTACGGTCCCCTACAGAATGGAGACGGGTCAGGTGACCCTACCGTCCCCTACAGAATGGAGACGGGTCAGGTGAGCCTACGGAATGGAGACGGGTCAGGTGACCCTACGGAATGGAGACGGGTCAGGTGACCCTACCGTCCTCTACGGAATGGAGACGGGTCAGGTGACCCTACGGAATGGAGACGGGTCAGGTGACCCTACCGTCCTCTACGGAATGGAGACGGGTCAGGTGACCCTACGGTCCCCTACAGAATGGAGACGGGTCAGGTGACCCTACCGTCCTCTACGGAATGGAGACGGGTCAGGTGACCCTACCGTCCCCTACGGAATGGAGACGGGTCAGGTGACCCTACCGTCCCCTACGGAATGGAGACAGGTCAGGTGACCCTACCGTCCCCTACAGAATGGAGACGGGTCAGGTGACCCTACGGAATGGAGACGGGTCAGGTGACCCTACCGTCCTCTACGGAATGGAGACGGGTCAGGTGACCCTACGGTCCCCTACGGAATGGAGACGGGTCAGGTGACCCTACGGAATGGAGACGGGTCAGGTGACCCTACCGTCCCCTACAGAATGGAGACAGGTCAGGTGACCCTACCGTCCCCTACAGAATGGAGACGGGTCAGGTGACCCTACGGAATGGAGACGGGTCAGGTGACCCTACCGTCCTCTACGGAATGGAGACGGGTCAGGTGACCCTACGGTCCCCTACAGAATGGAGACGGGTCAGGTGACCCTACCGTCCTCTACGGAATGGAGACGGGTCAGGTGACCCTACCGTCCCCTACGGAATGGAGACGGGTCAGGTGACCCTACCGTCCCCTACGGAATGGAGACGGGTCAGGTGACCCTACCGTCCCCTACAGAATGGAGACGGGTCAGGTGACCCTACCGTCCCCTACAGAATGGAGACGGGTCAGGTGAGCCTACGGAATGGAGACGGGTCAGGTGACCCTACGGAATGGAGACGGGTCAGGTGACCCTACCGTCCTCTACGGAATGGAGACGGGTCAGGTGACCCTACGGTCCCCTACAGAATGGAGACGGGTCAGGTGACCCTACCGTCCTCTACGGAATGGAGACGGGTCAGGTGACCCTACCGTCCCCTACGGAATGGAGACGGGTCAGGTGACCCTACCGTCCCCTACAGAATGGAGACGGGTCAGGTGACCCTATGGTCCCCATGGCCCACAGTTCCCTGAGTGACAGGTGAGTCTTACCTGCGTGTACTCGGCCAGCTCGAAGTAGGCCCTGCCGATGTGCGTGAGGACCCAGCCGGTGTTGTAGTGCTGGGGAGGCAGGGAGGTAAGGATGCTGATGGCTTCTCTGCAGCTGTACGAGCACAGCGCCTGGTAGCCCCGCCCCAGTTCCCGCAGCAGTGCCATCACGCTGTCTGAACACAGACGCCACATCATTAAACATTCGTTCTCCGATTTAAAACCAGCCCGACCCGTGGCTCTGGTTCTGGTTCTGGTTCTAATTGAGCTTCTGGGTTAACACTCAGTGGTTCTTGGTCCCTCTCTCACATGATGCAGAAGTATTATCCATACCTGCAGCAGCCCTCTGGTACTGGGGGATCCTGGTGTCTGGGAGGTTCAGACCGGGATCCAGTCTCAGGATGTCCAGACTCTCGTTCAGGTTGCTGCTGTTTGAAGTTTTTGCAGTTTTACATTTTGTTTTCCTGTTTGGGATCTTTGTGGGAAACTTCATCTTTAACTTCTTACTGTTCTCCTGCAGAGACAGAAGGGATGGGAGTGAGCTGAGGGGTTAAAACAGGGGCGCTCAGGTGAGACTACAGATGAGACTGCAGCTGAGACTGCAGTGTAGTACTACAGTAGTACTACGAGGCTAACCCATCCCTCCAACAGAACCGTTGGTACTCATGGGGCGTGCGGTACCTTGGCAGTGGAGCTGGCACTGGTAAACTGTAGTAGAGTAGTACTACAGTAGTACTAAAGTAGTATTACGAGGCTAACCCATCCCTCCAACAGAACCGGTGGTACTCATGGGGCGTGCGGTACCTTGGCAGTGGAGCTGGCACTGGTAAACTGTAGTAGAGTAGTACTACAGTAGTACTAAAGTAGTATTACGAGGCTAACCCATCCCTCCAACAGAACCGGTGGTACTCATGGGGCGGTGCAGTACCTTGGCAGTAGAGCTGGCACTGGTAAACAGCCTGGAGCTTCTTCTGGGCTGAACATTTGGAGGACCCGACATACTGGGACTGAGGACCTGTGGGGAGCCACTGAGAGAGAAACGAGTCAGAGAGACGCACCGACTGACAGAGTCACAGTTAGATCAACAGGTGGATCAACAAATCAACAGGTAGACCCACAGTCGGGCCGACAGTTAGATCGACATCCGCTGCTCAGTGAAACTGAAACTGAAACTCCCAC
The DNA here is from genome assembly GCF_027942865.1 of Odontesthes bonariensis. Classification (NCBI taxonomy): domain Eukaryota; kingdom Metazoa; phylum Chordata; class Actinopteri; order Atheriniformes; family Atherinopsidae; genus Odontesthes; species Odontesthes bonariensis. Next base: position 146,646 of record NC_134526.1, read on the forward strand.
AGATGAGGGATGGAACCTGTGGTAAAGTTCAAGTTTTCCACCATCTGTTGCCCTCAGAGTGATATGATTGGACAGCGGAACAATAAACAGGTGAACAGGTGGGAACAGACTGCAGGCACAGCCCGAGCTGCCTGCTGATTGGTTGTTGTAGTTACCTGGTGTGAGGCGCAGAGGTCTGTGATTGGTTGAAGGGGATGGGAAGAACATCTCTGCTGTTCCCACTCTGACTGAACACAGACTTTGATTGGCTGATCCTGGAGACAGACTGGCAGAGAGATGGACAAGTGAGAGATGGAAAGGTGAGAGATGGACAGGTGAGGGCGGCCAGCACCAGAAGACATGAAGCAAGAGGTGAAACTGTGGATTTCAAGGTTCCACAGGTATCCCTAAATATAACGTGTGTTATATGAATATGACGTGTTTGTCATGAATATAACGTGTGTGTTGAATATAACGTGTGTTATATGAATATAACGTGTGTGTTATGAATATAACGTGTGTATGTTGAATATAACGTGTGTGTGTTGAATATAACGTGTGTGTGTTGAATATAACGTGTGTGTGTTGAATATAACGTGTGTGTGTTGAATATAACGTGTGTGTTATGAATATAACGTGTTTGTTAAGAATATAACGTGTGTGTTATGAATATAACGTGTTTGTTATGAATATAACGTGTTTGTTATGAATATAACGTGTTTGTTAAGAATATAACGTGTGTGTTATGAATATAACGTGTTTGTTAAGAATATAACGTGTGTGTTATGAGTATAACGTGTTTGTTTTGAGTATAACGTGTTTGTTATGAATATAACGTGTTTGTTAAGAATATAACGTGTGTGTGTTGAATATAACGTGTGTGTGTTGAATATAACGTGTGTGTGTTGAATATAACGTGTGTGTGTTGAATATAACGTGTGTGTTATGAATATAACGTGTGTGTGTTGAATATAACGTGTGTGTTGAATATAACGTGTGTGTGTTGAATATAACGTGTGTGTTATGAATATGACGTGTTGGTTATGAATATAACGTGCGTGTTAGGAATATAACGTGTTTGTTTTGAATATAACGTGTTTGTTTTGAATATGACGTGTTTGTTATGAATATGACGTGTTTGTTTTGAATATGACGTGTTTGTTATGAATATGACGTGCGTGTTATGAATATGACGTGCGTGTTGTGAATATGACGTGCGTGTTGTGAATATAACATGCGTGTTATGAATATGACGTGTTGGTTATGAATATGACGTGTTTGTTATGAATATAACGTGTTTGTTTTGAATATAACGTGCGTGTTATGACTATGACGTGTTTGTTATGAATATAACGTGCGTGTTAGGAATATAACGTGTTTGTTTTGAATATGACGTGTGTGTTATGAATATAACGTGTGTGTTTTGAATATAACGTGTTTGTTTTGAATATAACGTGTTTGTTATGAATATAACGTGTTGGTTATGAATATAACGTGCGTGTTAGGAATATAACGTGTTTGTTTTGAATATAACGTGCGTGTTATGACTATGACGTGTTTGTTATGAATATAACGTGTTGGTTTTGAATATAACGTGCGTGTTAGGAATATAACGTGTTTGTTTTGAATATAACGTGTTTGTTATGAATATAACGTGCGTGTTAGGAATATAACGTGTTTGTTTTGAATATAACGTGCGTGTTATGACTATGACGTGTTTGTTATGAATATAACGTGCGTGTTAGGAATATAACGTGTTTGTTTTGAATATAACGTGTGTGTTATGACTATGACGTGTTTGTTATGAATATAACGTGTGTGTTATGAATATAACGTGTGTTTTGAATATAACGTGTTTGTTTTGAATATGACGTGTGTGTTATGAATATAACGTGTGTGTTATGAATATAACGTGTTTGTTATGAATATAACGTGTTTGTTTTGAATATAACGTGTTTGTTTTGAATATAACGTGTTTGTTTTGAATATAACGTGTGTGTTATGAATATAACGTGTGTGTTATGAATATAACGTGTTTGTTTTGAATATAACGTGCGTGTTATGAATATAACGTGTTTGTTTTGAATATAACGTGTTTGTTTTGAATATAACGTGTTTGTTTTGAATATAACGTGTTTGTTTTGAATGTAACGTGCGTGTTATGAATATAACGTGTTTGTTTTGAATATAACGTGTGTGTTATGAATATAACGTGTGTGTTATGAATATGACGTGTGTGTTATGAATGTGACGTGTTTGTTATGAATATGACGTGTGTGTACCTTCTTGTTGGCAGCTGTGGTTTGCGTTTCCATTGTAGCTGAATAGTTCTGTAGATATGTAGGGTCTCCTGGGCTGGGATCCAGGGGCAGGATGCCGAAACTACACACACAAGAGTCAGAGTTGTATGTTATTAGGAAGCTATGACATGCCAGATCCCTGTGCACAGGTGAGACTCACCTGGGTGTCAACGGGCTGAGGGCAGCAGGTCCGCCCAGTAGACTCCGCCCACTCTTAGGTTTATTTTGTTTGGCTAATAGAGAGCCAGCTGACGCCATGGAAACGGTGTTCCCCAACAATGAACCGGTCTCAGGGGAGATGAGGGAGGAGTCGATGTAGGCAACCGACAAATCAGATGTCAGCTTTCCATTAGAAGATTCTAGATTCAAACGATTCAGCTCCTGAGAAACAAGAAACACTGTCAGTAATCCGATTACTCCCAGCCCGACACATCAGTAATCTGATTACAGCAGGAGGAATGCCTCTCTTTTAGGCTAAAACCGGGTTCCTGAGGCCACACCTGGATAAAACGCCATGTGTGTCCACACCAGCGCCCTCTGTGCTGCAGCACTTTAACCGCCACATGTTCTCCAACACGCCACGTCTGGGTGCTGACCATGAGCGTAAAGGAGAGCATCGAAAGCAGCTGGTGTGGACGCCGTCATATGTGAACATAGACTGAAGCCGCAGGGCTCTGCCACGCCGCGCTCTCTGCCACGCCCTCTGCCACGCCCTCTGCCACGCCCTCTGCCGCACCCTGTTCCACTTCACGCTCTCTGCCACGCCCTCTGCCGCACCCTGTTCCACTTCACGCTCTCTGCCACGCCCTCTGCCGCACCCTGTTCCACTTCACGCGCTCTGCCACGCCGCACTCTCTGCCACGCCGCGCTCTCTGCCGCACCCTCTTCCACTTCACGCTCTCTGCCACTTCACGCTCTGTTTCACGCTCTCTGCCACGCCCTCTGCCACGCCGCGCTCTCTGCCGCACCCTCTTCCACTTCACGCTCTCTGCCACACCCTCTTCCACTTCACGCTCTCTGCCACTTTACGCTCTCTGCCACTTTACGCTCTCTGCCACGCCACGCTCTCTGCCACGCCACGCTCTCTGCCGCACCCTCTTCCACTTCACGCTCTGTTTCACGCTCTCTGCCACTTCACGCTCTGTTTCACGCTCTCTGCCACGCCGCGCTCTCTGCCACTTCACGCTCTGTTTCACGCTCTCTGCCGCGCCGCGCTCTCTGCCATGATGCGTCATGTGATCAGGAAGTGATGACAGTGCCGGTGAGAGAGGAACAGGTGAGTTGGTGTGTTTTGCGTACCAGTGTGTCCTGCGGTGTTTCCATGAGGGCGGTATCTAGGCGATGAGATGGGTTATGGGCGGGGCTTACAGATGGAGGAGGTGGGGCTACTGAGGAGTTCTGTAGAGCAGACAACCTGAAGACGTGATCTGGGTCTGGCTTCTCTCCTGGAATACAAACCAAAATGTTCCCATGAGTCACATGATCATGTGACATCATCATAGGGCATGTGTGTGCATGCGTTACCTAGGTGACAGAGGTTCTGGAACGGTGACCAGAGAAAAGGGTTGAGAGTTAAACTTCTCTGGAAACATTCAGCGCCTTTAGCAACACGATCCGTCTTACTGCTCAGAGACAGAAAGGGGAGGAGTCAGAAAGGGGAGGGATCAGAAAGGGGAGGGGTCAGTCGGCCATAATTACCAGTAAATGTGACCCAGTAACGACAGCGTGAAGGAGGCGGAGTCTCCAAACTCTGTGATGATGTCATCCTGACTCTTCTGCTTGTTCAGCACTCCACCAATCAGGACCTGTTCGCCCTCAGCCAGCCTGAAAGCCATAGGTGGGCGGAGTCACAGTACAGAGGTCAGGTCAGGGTTTCCACGGTGACAGATCAGAACACACTTGAGTGTGGGTTCTTACTTGCTGAGTTCCACGCAGCACTTTGCCAGCAGGAATCGAACCTGCGGCGTGGAGCAGCTGTGAGCCTTCAGCAGGCGGTAGGCTTTGTAGGGCTTCCCTGAGCGGTGGTAACAGGTGGCCAACAGGTAGAGCGCCTCCTCCGACCTCACTGAGAGACAAACACAGACAGGTTAACTCTGAGGCTCCGAGCCGGTTACAAATGCAGATAAAAATTGTTCAAAGATGGAGGGGAACAGGTGTTACCTTCAGCGTAGAGTCTCTCTGCCAGGAAAACAGCATCCAGGTAGGCATAGTGGTTCAGAGCCTGCCACACTGCAGCCTGAGAACAGGGAGACAGACGGGATCAGTGGACTTCTGAGAGTGGACGGGCTACAGGTCAAAACATACCGTATTTTCCGGACTATAAGTGGCACGTTTCTTTCATAGTTTGGCTGCTACTTATAGTCAGGTGCGACTTATATATCAAAATATCAATCATTGAAGAAGTTTTAGGAGTAAAGGAGTAAACATATATCTACAGCTGAGAGGGGACTCCACCTCCTGTACCACTGAAACTTAGAGACAAACAAATCCTATTCTGCAGATTACAAACTGCAGCTGGTAAAACATGCAGCAGAAAGAAGGTTTCGAGTGAAGGGCGGTTTATGGTCTGAAACCAGGTCGTCTGCGTGGGTGTCGCAGTTAACGCAGACATGCCCCCCCCCCCTTACGCAGACACTCTGGTGCACCTCTCCAAAATTGTAACTCACCGCAGACAGTGCCGCAAATATCGTCGCAGGGAGGAGAGAAAGGAGGCATCCGACTGGTCAACTGTAATGACCTCCGTAACCGGAAGAGGAACACGCCACCCACCACACCCACAATCCTAGCTTCTTCGTGATTGTCCCTCTTGCGTTGTGGCGTGGGATTAACATAGCGCAGACCGCGCTTCAAAATTGGGCATGAATCAAAAATAACTGCGTCATGTCTGCGACAAGCTCACTGCGACACACTGCTGCGAGAGTATACACGGCCCTTGAGAGAGATGCACAGGTGATACACAGCTGATACACAGCTGATGCACAGCTGATGCACAGCTGATGCACAGCTGATGCACAGCCGATACACAGCTGATGCACAGGTGATGCACAGCTGATGCACAGCCGATGCACAGGTGATGCACAGCCGATACACAGGTGATGCACAGCCGATACACAGCCGATACACAGGTGATGCACAGCCGATACACAGGTGATGCACAGGTGATGCACAGTTGATACACAGGTGATGCACAGCTGATGCACAGCCGATACACAGGTGATGCACAGCCGATACACAGGTGATGCACAGGTGATGCACAGCCGATACACAGCCGATACACAGGTGATGCACAGGTGATGCACAGCCGATACACAGGTGATGCACAGCCGATACACAGGTGATGCACAGCCGATACACAGGTGATGCACAGGTGATGCACAGCCGATACACAGGTGATGCACAGGTGATGCACAGTTGATACACAGGTGATGCACAGCTGATGCACAGCCGATACACAGGTGATGCACAGCCGATACACAGGTGATGCACAGCCGATACACAGGTGATGCACAGGTGATGCACAGCTGATGCACAGCCGATACACAGGTGATGCACAGGTGATGCACAGCCGATACACAGGTGATGCACAGCCGATACACAGGTGATGCACAGCCGATACACAGGTGATGCACAGGTGATGCACAGCCGATACACAGGTGATGCACAGCCGATACACAGCTGATACACAGGTGATGCACAGGTGATGCACAGCTGATACACAGGTGATGCACAGCCGATACACAGCTGATACACAGGTGATGCACAGCCGATACACAGGTGATACACAGGTGATGCACAGGTGATGCACAGCCGATACACAGGTGATGCACAGGTGATGCACAGCTGATACACAGGTGATGCACAGCCGATACACAGGTGATGCACAGGTGATGCACAGCTGATACACAGCTGATGCACAGGTGATGCACAGGTGATGCACAGCTGACACACAGCTGATACACAGGTGACGCACAGCCAATACACAGCCGATACACAGGTGATGCACAGCTGATATACAGCTGATGCACAGCTGATATACAGCTGACGCACAGGTGATATACAGCTGATATACAGGTGATATACAGCTGATATACAGCTGATATACAGCTGATGCACAGCTGATACACAGCTGATGCACAGCTGATGCACAGCTGATGCACAGCTGATGCACAGCTGATATACAGGTGATGCACAGGTGATGCACAGCTGATACACAGCTGATATACAGCTGATGCACAGGTGATGCACAGCTGATACACAGCTGATATACAGCTGATGCACAGCTGATGCACAGCTGATGCACAGGTGATGCACAGCTGATGCACAGGTGATGCACAGCTGATGCACAGCTGATATACAGCTGATGCACAGCTGATGCACAGCTGACACACAGGTGATGCACAGGTGATGCACAGGTGATGCACAGCTGATGCACAGGTGATGCACAGCTGATATACAGCTGACACACAGGTGATGCACAGCTGATGCACAGGTGATGCACAGGTGATGCACAGGTGATGCACAGGTGATGCACAGCTGATATACAGCTGACACACAGGTGATGCACAGCTGATATACAGCTGACACACAGGTGATGCACAGCTGATACACAGCTGATGCACAGGTGATACACAGCTGATGCACAGGTGATGCACAGCCGATACACAGCTGATGCACAGGTGATGCACAGCTGATGCACAGGTGATGCACAGCTGATGCACAGCTGATACACAGGTGATGCACAGGTGATGCACAGCTGATGCACAGGTGATGCACAGGTGATGCACAGCCGATACACAGCTGATGCACAGCTGATGCACAGGTGATGCACAGCTGATGCACAGCCGATACACAGCTGATGCACAGGTGATGCACAGCTGATGCACAGCCGATACACAGCTGATGCACAGGTGATGCACAGCTGATGCACAGGTGATGCACAGCTGATATACAGCTGACACACAGGTGATACACAGCTGATGCACAGGTGATGCACAGCTGATGCACAGGTGATGCACAGCTGATATACAGCTGACACACAGGTGATACACAGCTGATGCACAGCTGATGCACAGCTGATGCACAGGTGATGCACAGGTGATGCACAGGTGATGCACAGGTGATGCACAGGTGATACACAGCTGATGCACAGGTGATGCACAGCTGATGCACAGCCGATACACAGCTGATGCACAGCTGATGCACAGCTGATGCACAGGTGATGCACAGCTGATATACAGCTGACACACAGGTGATACACAGCTGATGCACAGGTGATACACAGCCGATACACAGCTGATGCACAGGTGATACACAGCTGATGCACAGCTGATGCACAGGTGATGCACAGGTGATGCACAGGTGATGCACAGCCGATACACAGCTGATGCACAGCTGATATACAGCTGATGCACAGGTGATACACAGCTGATGCACAGGTGATACACAGCTGATGCACAGGTGATACACAGCTGATGCACAGCTGACACACAGGTGATACACAGCTGATGCACAGGTGATACACAGCCGATACACAGCTGATGCACAGGTGATACACAGCTGATGCACAGCTGATGCACAGGTGATACACAGCTGATGCACAGGTGATACACAGCCGATACACAGCTGATGCACAGGTGATACACAGCTGATGCACAGCTGATGCACAGGTGATGCACAGGTGATACACAGGTGATGCACAGCCGATACACAGGTGATGCACAGCCGATACACAGGTGATGCACAGCCGATACACAGGTGATGCACAGCCGATACACAGGTGATGCACAGCCGATACACAGGTGATGCACAGGTGATGCACAGCTGATGCACAGCCGATACACAGGTGATGCACAGCTGATGCACAGCTGATGCACAGGTGATGCACAGGTGATGCACAGCCGATACACAGGTGATGCACAGGTGATGCACAGCTGATACACAGCTGATGCACAGGTGATACACAGGTGATGCACAGCTGATACACAGGTGATGCACAGGTGATGCACAGCTGATATACAGCTGACACACAGCTGATACACAGCTGATACACAGCTGATGCACAGCCGATACACAGCCGATACACAGCTGATACACAGCTGATGCACAGCTGATACACAGCTGATACACAGCTGATGCACAGCCGATACACAGCTGATACACAGCTGATACACAGCCGATACACAGGTGATGCACAGCCGATATACAGCTGATGCACAGCTGATGCACAGCCGATACACAGGTGATGCACAGCCGATATACAGCTGATGCACAGCTGATGCACAGCCGATACACAGGTGATGCACAGCTGATATACAGCTGATGCACAGCTGATATACAGCTGACGCACAGGTGATATACAGCTGATATACAGGTGATATACAGCTGACGCACAGGTGATATACAGCTGATATACAGGTGATATACAGCTGATATACAGCTGATATACAGGTGATACACAGCTGATATACAGGTGATACACAGCTGATGCACAGCTGATACACAGCTGATGCACAGCTGATGCACAGCTGATATACAGGTGATGCACAGCTGATACACAGCTGATATACAGCTGATGCACAGGTGATGCACAGCTGATGCACAGGTGATGCACAGCTGATACACAGCTGATATACAGCTGATGCACAGCTGATGCACAGCTGATGCACAGCTGATGCACAGGTGATGCACAGCTGATGCACAGCTGATGCACAGGTGATGAACAGCTGATATACAGCTGACACACAGGTGATGCACAGCTGATGCACAGGTGATGCACAGCTGATATACAGCTGACACACAGGTGATGCACAGGTGATGCACAGCTGATATACAGCTGACACACAGGTGATGCACAGGTGATGCACAGCTGATGCACAGGTGATGCACAGCTGATATACAGCTGATGCACAGGTGATGCACAGCTGATGCACAGGTGATGCACAGCTGATATACAGCTGACACACAGGTGATGCACAGCTGATGCACAGGTGATGCACAGCTGATGCACAGGTGATGCACAGGTGACACACAGGTGATGCACAGCTGATATACAGCTGACACACAGGTGATGCACAGGTGATGCACAGGTGATGCACAGGTGATGCACAGGTGATGCACAGGTGATGCACAGGTGACACACAGGTGATGCACAGCTGATATACAGCTGACACACAGGTGATGCACAGCTGATATACAGCTGATGCACAGGTGATACACAGCTGATGCACAGGTGATGCACAGGTGATGCACAGGTGATACACAGCTGATGCACAGCTGATGCACAGCTGATGCACAGCTGATGCACAGCTGATGCACAGCTGATGCACAGCTGATGCACAGCTGATGCACAGGTGATGCACAGCTGATGCACAGCTGATGCACAGGTGATACACAGCTGATGCACAGCTGATGCACAGCTGATGCACAGCTGATGCACAGGTGATGCACAGGTGATGCACAGCCGATACACAGCCGATGCACAGCTGATGCACAGCTGATGCACAGGTGATGCACAGCTGATGCACAGCCGATACACAGCTGATGCACAGGTGATGCACAGGTGATGCACAGCTGATGCACAGCCGATACACAGCTGATGCACAGGTGATGCACAGCCGATGCACAGCTGATACACAGCTGATGCACAGGTGATGCACAGCTGATGCACAGCTGATGCACAGCTGATGCACAGGTGATGCACAGCTGATGCACAGCTGATACACAGGTGATGCACAGCTGATGCACAGCCAATACACAGCTGATGCACAGGTGATGCACAGCTGATGCACAGGTGATGCACAGCTGATGCACAGGTGATGCACAACTGATGCACAGGTGATGCACAGCCGATACACAGCTGATGCACAGCTGATACACAGGTGATGCACAGCTGATGCACAGGTGATGCACAGCTGATGCACAGGTGATGCACAGCTGATGCACAGGTGATGCACAGGTGATGCACAGGTGATGCACAGGTGATGCACAGCTGATACACAGCTGATGCACAGGTGATGCACAGCTGATGCACAGCTGATACACAGCTGATGCACAGGTGATGCACAGCTGATGCACAGCCGATATACAGCTGACACACAGGTGATGCACAGCTGATGCACAGGTGATGCACAGCTGATATACAGCTGATGCACAGCTGATATACAGCTGATGCACAGCTGATGCACAGGTGATGCACAGGTGATGCACAGCTGATGCACAGGTGATACACAGCTGATGCACAGCTGATATACAGCTGATATACAGCTGACGCACAGCTGATATACAGCTGATATACAGCTGATGCACAGGTGATATACAGCTGATGCACAGGTGATATACAGGTGATGCACAGGTGATATACAGCTGATATACAGGTGATGCACAGCTGATACACAGCTGATACACAGAATGTTAACCCTCAGCTGGATGAACCAGTTAGTCAGAAAAACTAATAATAATGAACAGAAACCATAGGTCAGGTCTCTGCTGGTCAGGGGAAAACCTTTTCTCCCTGTTTCCCTTCCTTAAGAACGGCTTCTTGACAGCCACCCTTCCATGGAGCCCATTTCTGATGAGGCTTGGGCCAGCAGCAGATGGATCAGCTGAAGGTCCAGATGCATCTCTTAGCTCCTGTGTCAGGTCTTTGCTGGATTTTTTCCTCTTTCTTAAGGACATCACTTTCAGATCCTGTTCATCTGCTGTAGATAGTTCTTTAGGCCTGACACTTCTTTTGTCCTCCACTTGTCCAGTTTCCTCAAATGTTATAAGGACACACTGCACACCATGCTGAGATATGACAAGTTTTCAGCTAACAGCTCTTTGGGAATCACCTTGTTGCTGCAGAAATCCTGTTTTCTGTCTGTCACACTGTGTTATCTTTGCTGTTTTTCACACATGCAGCTAAAGAAATGGGAACAAATGATGTGTCTCTGAGCCAATCCAAACACGATAACTTCAAGTTCCTCAGGGCTCCATTCTGGGCCCTCGTCCTTTTCCCTTTAACTTTCTATCACCCGACGAAAAGCTTGTAAATGTAAAAGTTAATGAACTCGGTTAGTAAAGAGCACATTTTCCTGCAGTAAGTGACAGAGAATCAGCACAAAGCCTTGTTCGAGTCGTGAGCAAATCAGGAAGAACTGGAGAAAAACAACTTTCCCCATAAGTCTCAATGTGAAAATCTTTCTTTTCACTTTTTAATCTCAATCAATATCCTCGTTTTTCCCAGTAATAATGTAAAAAAAAAAATCACATAAATATGTTCTTTTTTCCTTCCAAACGTACAAATTTAACCTTTTTTTCTTGTAAAAATAATCTATTTGTTGCTCATTTTTGGCTTTTTTTTCACTAATCTGTACATTTTGCTGTTTTTCACAGATGCAGCTAAAGAAATGGGAACAAATGATGTGTCTCTGTGACAGGCTGCTGGGAACAAAGTGCCTAAAGATCCAGTTTAGGCAAGGCAAGGAAGGCATCTCTATTTATATAGCGCATTTCATACTACAGGCAACTCAATGTATTTAAAACGGCTTCTTTGCTAAGTTGGACACAACACTGGTTCATCCCTTGAGTTAGGAGCCTTTTTCCTGCCTGAATGGTTCATAGGTCAGAGTCAAAGAAAGAACACATTCCTCTGAAGATGCTCAGTGTTTCTGAAGACACACACCTGTTTACCTTCTGCCCTGCTCCAGCTCCTGTTAGAGCCATTCATCTGGGGCAGGTGTGCTGGGGCAGGTTGATGGAACCATCTAGGGCAGTGAGGACCAGGGCTGGGAACCACTGCCTTCAATCCCCCCATAAAGGTGCAGAAATGCTGCGTCACAAACCCACCTGAGACCGTTAAAGCAGAGAAGCTGAAGCAGCTTCTGGCTGTTTACCGGCAGCTAGCTGAGTTAGCTTGTGGAGTTACCCAGGAGCTAGCTAGTTAACTCGGCCCTGCTGCGGCTGGTCAGCGGCTGGTCTGGGGTCAGATTGTAACCTCACACCAAGCACAGCCTCCACAGAGCCGGTTATTTCCATCGGTGAACTTTAAAAGCTGAACTCCGGCGGACTGGAGCCGCTCACACAACCGTTAGCCGCGGCGCTAGCATGCTAACACCCCGTTAGCATGCTAGCTTTATCGGCGCTAACGTCACCGAACTCCGTTCGGAAAGTCACAGATTGAGAAAGTGTTGCTCCTCAGCGGGGACACACAGCTCAATATCAGACCTTAAAACAACACGTCCTGTCCGCTGATGCATTCGGCGTACAAACAGCCCAAATTAAAAGACTTGTTTGGTAGAGAGCAAACTTTCCACAATGTTTTCTGTCCCTCTGCAGCGATTTGTGACCTCAGCCAACCTGAAGGAAACGCTGGGGAAACATCCAGTTTTCTTACTACAAAAACCTCCTGCTTTTAAATCTGCGCTCAGGAAATGTTACCAATTAATGTGCCAACCGTGTTACAGCATTTCACCAGCATTTCATCAGCATTTCCAACCCAAGCACCGCTTAGCCAACATCAGCTGGAATCCGGCAGTTTGTTAAAGGAGTTTGGCATTAAGCATTTATTCTGTATTTATTCTGTAACCACCCCGCCGTTAGCAGGCTGTGTTAGTCCCGCTTCAGTCCTGGGCTGAGAGCCCCTCAACAGACCCGGACCCAGCCTAACTACCGGGGGGGAAGCTCCGGGCAGAGAGCGGCGGGCTGCGGGGCCTGCGGCCGGGCACCGCTCTCCCACCGCGGGCTGAAGTAGCCGCTCAGGCCGGCCTCGGACACTCGGCTCCCCGCTCATGACAACAATCTGACGGCATGTTTTGTACCTGGACGGGTTCCTGCAGCACCGTCATTCCGCTTCCAGGCTCCGTCTATCGGCTCCCGGCGTCTGTTTTTTCCTTTTCTTTTTGGCCCTTTCTTCACTTCGGTCTCCAGGAGGAGCTGAAGCCGAACATTTGAACGTTACCGACCGTTACCTGCCGAGCACAGCCGAAGAATCCCGAGGAGGCCGGCGACCGAAGGCGGAAACAAACGACTCTCAGGCAGCTGCGCCCCCCGCTGGTGGACCGGGGTAAAGCAGGTAAGAGTGAAGGTTTGTGGCTCCGCAGTGGTGAGTAAATAATGTTGAATGTTTATTGAAAGAACTTTGTGGAAGAGAGATGGCAAAAGTTATGGGAGGAAGAAAGAAAATGACGTTGGTTGTATAAAATACAAAGGAAAATAGGGAAAATGAGAAGATCAGAAAGAAGTAGGAGAGAGGAGACAATTATAACAAGACTTAGAATTGGACATAATGGATTAAATAAAAACCTATATATGATAGGAAAACATCAGTCAGGGAAATGTGAGTGTGGGGAAGATGAGACAATTGAACATGTTATTTCATATTGTAGGAATTATCAGGCTCAGAGAAATAATTTAATTAGAAATCTTAGTAGGGTGAAAATGAAATTGGATGTAGTAGATTTATTGCAAAAAGAATCAGGAAACAGAGGATATCAGGTTATTTTTTATTATTTAAAACAGTGTAGGTTGTATAATAGAATTTAGTATATATAAAGTATATAAATGAGTGTATATGAGTAGGGACTATGTAAAAGTGTAGGAATATGTAGATATAAGGGTGTATATGTGGATATGGGTGTATATATTAGTGTATTGGTGTATATATATATATATATATATATATATATATATATACATATATAAGTATATATAAATATAGGTATATATAATTGTCATGTGATCCACACTCTTTACCAGTTGGTGGCGGTAATACTTCTTTAAGTTGTTTGCCAACCGCCAATAAAAACACGAAATAGAGAGAGAGAGAGTGAGAGAACTTTGTAACCAGTTAGAGGCAGAGTTAAGTATGTCTACTGTAGAATGTTTCTGTTTTAATGCATTTTTAACTGATTAATTGCAGTTAAAAAGGTGGTGAGTCTGTCTAAAGGGAAATATGTTCGATCCGCTCAGGGAAATTAGGCCTCCTTTAACAAATTACACATCACTATGCGTGCCATGGTTTATTACTCAAGAATTCTGAATTCTATTTTTTATCTTTTTTACTACAAAGTAATGTGAAAATCTTCTAAATCTGATTGGATGACAAAGTATTGAAAGTGAGGGTAAAAGCTGCAGTCGGCAAGTTTTCAAAATTGCGAGTCTAAAGTCGGAAAATTCGAACTGATCCAACTTTCAGGTCCCTCCCCCTCTGTGGACGAGGTTGTGCACGTGAGTTCACACCAGTGTGAGCGCACACAAGCTGGGGCAGACTCACGCTCAGCAGCGTGTGCACAAGCTGTGATTGACAGGTAGGATTCCTCCACCCTAACTTGATTGGTTAAAAACAGCCGGGAGCGCTCGGTTTTTGTAAGCATGATTACAGGCTTCAGAGGGAGCTACAGATTTCGTTATTTTTCCTAAACAGCCTATTTAATATTCTACTTCCAGAATCCCATGACAGTTCAAGCTAATATGACTAAAAAAAAGTTGCCTACTGCCGCTTTAACCCTAAACCATAAGTCGGGGGTACAAGCCACATGTTGATAAATGAATTTTGAATTAATATTTTTTTAATAAATTCATAATCCCATTAATTATCATGTATATAACCTTTCCCTTTCTCTAAACTCTAAGGTAACAGGTCTAGGCTGTGTCACAGGACTGCACGCCTAACCATGACCGGGACTCACATTCCACATTTTGAAAAATTAACATTAATCTTTAATATTTTTAATCAAATTGAATAATTCCTCTTCTGCTCTCCCTTCTTTTGCAGCACATAACACACACCGATATGGATCCTGTGTCTATTGCACCCACTTGAAACAAAACTCAAAATCAAAACTCAAAAGTTTCCCATGGCCTCCCGATGTCACGCCATGGAACTTATGTTTCAAGTTTTATGTTTTGGGTCACATTTTGGTTTTTAGCCCATGTTTAGTTTTTAGTTTTGCCATGTTTTAGTTTCCCTTCACTCATTAATTAGTTCATTCCCCTCACCTGTCTGTCATTTTCACCAGCTGCACCTTGTCTCCAATCACTTCCAGCCCTCTATTTAGTTTCCTGTCTCCCCTGTCTTGTCGTCGGATCTTTGTTTGTCTACCAACCTGACCTGCCTGTCTACTTACCTGCCATGTTTCCTGCGCTCCCCCATGTTCTTCGTCACCTACCTTAAGTTACGTATTTATTTATGCCAGGCCAAGTTCTTTGTTTATTTTGTCACTGTTAGTTTTTTTAAATCCGGCTAACTTTAACCTTTCGTTTGAACTTTGTTTGTTTTTGTATAATAAATCCAGTTTTCCTTTTGGAAAAAGTCAGCATCCGTGTCCTACATCACCATCCCAACCCTGACACCTGAGTTACTCCAAGACCATTCCAGTACACGCAGCAACCACCAGCCGGGTCCTGAGTCGACAGTGCACCCCCCCCGGCACCTATACAAAACTCCATGGTGATCGAACAGGAGTCTGAACTGAGACGTTACGTAGGAGGGGAGCCACTGAGTATAAACTCCTAATACCTAACCCTAACCCTATTGTTATTTTTTAACCCTAACCCTAACCTAACCTAACCCTATTGTTGTTTTTTAACCCTAACCTAACCTAACCCTATTGTTGTTTTTTAACCCTAACCTAACCTAACCCTATTGTTGTTTTTTAACCCTAACCTAACCTAACCCTATTGTTGTTTTTTAACCCTAACCTAACCTAACCCTATTGTTGTTTTTTTGAACTCACTAACTTTCGTCATTATTTTATCTCGTGTTTTTTCTCTATCTGTTACCCTTGGCCGGTCTTCCTTTAAGTTGATGTTTTATTGTGCACCCTTTGGTCATTGTTGTTGTTTTTAAAGTGTTTTATAAATAAAGTGGTATCAGGAAAATAATTATGGAAATATATAAAGTCATGCAAATTACTCATGGCAAGAAATTGTCTGAACACTGTCAGTGCTGCCGTCTTTATGTTTTCTGTTACTCTGATAGATAATCAGCCATTACATTAACACCACTCAGTAGTGAAACCTACATCTTGGCATCAACATGGAGGTCAGTTTCACACCTGTAAGCTACTTAAACCTCCCTGTGTGAACCCCCCCCCAGGCTCAGTTGGCTCAGGTGATTCCAACCCACGGATCCTAAAAACATCTACCACTATTTACCACTGTTTACCATTATTTACCACTTTTTACAACTGTTTACCATTGTTTACAACTATTTACCACTGTTTACCATTATTTACCTTTTTTTTTTTTACCACTGTTTACCACTTTTTACCATTGTTTTCCATTGTTTACCACTTTTTACCATTGTTTACCACTTTCAGGCCCACAGAAGAAGAGACGAGTCACACTTCGATGCAACAAAGCACATTTATTTATAACACTTTATTTTACACACGGCTGGTGTGACATCAGAAATGTGATGTCACCGTCACAACTTGATCTGCTGGAGAAATAAAGCTACGCTAATGCTACTTCTAACCCATGTCATGTGACATCATCAGCATGGGGCGGGGCTTCAGCTGGAGATCATAGAGTGCAGTTTGCCTCTGGAGAGAGTCGACATTTAGCCACCGTCAGGTAGGTCTCCACCTGCAAGTACAGTCATCATCTTCATCATGCCCCCATCATGACACCATCAGCCCCCCCATCATGACCTTGTGCCCCCCCCCATCCTCACCTTGTGCATGTCCTTCTTGAAGCAAGCCAACAGCTCATAGGTTCGTCTCAGGGACTCATCGGCTCCCAGACTTTGATAATAATTCCCATACGAAGGCACCTGGGGGGCTGAGGGGTCTGAGAAGATCTCTGCTGGGTCCTGATTGGCCTAAAGGATCAGGTGGTCAGTCACACAGGTAACATGGATGCTCATAAAGAGGATGTGTGTGTGGTTTTAACTTCTGGAGGGACTGTGAACTTGATTCATCCAGAATAAGTAAGTAACATTTGTCTTGTGTACCAGGCTGCTTTTTGCTATACTTTGGCTGCTAAGTAGGCTTGCTGCTGGTTTAGTTTCACTGTGTGATAACAGCCCCATTGAGACTAGTTTCAGCCAAGAGTGGCCAACTGTTAATCTGTGGGAGGGGCCTGCACTCCTGCAGACAATCAGCAGTTAGTGAAGCGGTACAAAGTAACTTCTGTTGTTGGAAGCGTCAGTCTTAAACACTAAAGCCCTATTCGGACGGGACTAGTTCAATAGGGGGACCTGGGGCAAAGTAATAATAACCGGGAAATCTAGTCCCGTCCGAACACGCCATGTCAGTAAAGATAGCGGAGTATGTCGGTAAACTTTGCCGAGAATTCTACCTCCTGTGAAACGGTCCGGAGTATCTACCATAGGTAATACTAAGCCCGTGCGAATGCGACCTTCGGTAATAAGTACGGAATATGTCGTCACATCCTTTTAAAGAGAGAAACAATTAGGTGTGTCTGTTTGCAAACATGGAGGTTCTGGATGAAGCGCTGCTTGCTTCGACCTGGTCGGCGCCATGTCTGTTTACAGATGGGGTTTACGGAAGTGAAATGAAGACGTGCATGGCATCCAGGATGTGACGGTTGTGCGTAACCAACAACTCCTCCCATGTTAGATGAATATTACAGGGATTTCTTGTCCCGTCCGAATTGGTCATTTCTTCTCCCTGGCGTCGTCTGGTTAACCAACATTACCATACGTCCCCCCCATTGAACTAGTCCCGTCCGAATAGGGCTTAAGACTGTAGAACAAAGGCACTCGACTTTTTCATGTCCGACTTCTTCTGGACGATCTTCTTCTGGGCGATCTTCTTTAAGGACGATCTTCTTCTGGACGATCAGTTCCACCTGCCCCTTGGCTGTCGGACTCAGTTCCCTTGACCCAGTCCCTTCCCCTCTCCTTCATTCTGCTGCCCCTGATCTTCTTCCCTACCTGACCCACCTCATTAACACGTCTTTGACATCAGGCTCTTTTCCTTCTGCTTTCTGCCAGAGTCACTCCTCTTCTAAAGAAACCAGCTCTTGACCCTTCAGAGATCAGGAACTACAGACCGGTATCCCTCCTACCCTTCCTGTCCAAAACTCTTGAACGTGCTGTCTTTAAACAACTGTCCTCTTGCCTCCACCAGAACAACCTCTTGGATCCCCACCAGTTTGGGTTCAAGGTGGATGGCCCCTCACCTGAGACGGCCCTCCTAGCAGTAACTGAGTCACTCCAAACTGCTGGAGCTAACTCTCTCTCCTCTGTCCTGATTCTTCTGGACCCTAACCCTGGACCTGTCTGCAGCATTTGACACAGTGAACCACCACATCCTTCTCTCTACCCTGGAGGGAATGGGGGTTTCTGGCTCTGCACTCTCCATGTTGTCATCCTACCTGACAGATCGCTCCTACCAGGTAACACTGAGAGGGTCTGTGTCGAAGCCACATAGGCTCACCCCTGGGGTTCCACAAGGTTCGGTCTTGGGTCCTCTTCTTTTCTCCTTCTACACATCATCTCTTGGTTCTTTGTCTTTTTTTCCTAAATTGTCTTCCCATGTGTCTCGGTACCTAACTTACTGCACTTACTCTGCACTAGTTATGCTCTTGGCTGTTTGGTTTTGGAAGGAAATGCACTTATGGTTTCTTGTTACCTGAAGTTCTTTTGCCTCCCGATGTGGAACACACTGATTGTAAGTCGCTTTGGATAAAAGCGTCTGCAGAATGACTGTGTGATGTGATGTGATGTGATGTGATGTAATGCATGGCTGTGATTCATCTGTGTTCTCACCCTGATCAGCAGCAGTATTCCTGTCTTCAGCTCGGACAGTTTGGGTGAAATCTGGGTCCTGGGGGCTGAACCTCCGGATAGGAAACGACTGGGAAACTCCCAGGACTCCACCAGGCCGTAGGAGATGGACAGCAGCTTCAGCACCTGCACCAATCAACAGATAACTTAGAGTTCTGATCCACGGGGAACATGGTCTACAGAAGGCACTTCCTGTTTTGCTGATTTTTTTTTTTCTTTTTCTTTTTTATTTATTTATTTATTTATTTATTTTTTATGGGGATGTGATCTGAAGCCCAAGCAGCCTCAGCTGTGTTTGGACTGTTTTACAGACTCTAGGAGTGGAGCCGGCCTTTCACAGCTCATCCCAACATGTTTCCATTAACTCCACATCACAGTTGGTCAATCTAAACTTACACAATCTTATATTCCTCACATATACAGACTTAGACTTAGACTTTCTTTTATTGTCATTGCACAAAATCACACGTGAGTTTTGACAACGAAATGTCGTTCCTCGACATCCGGTCAACATTGCTAGATTGCTAGATAAACTATACAGATATAAGCTATACAGACTGTACAATATAAAACGGTATGGAAGTGCTATGTGCCACCACTCGGAATAAAGAATATAAAATATAAAAAAAATAAATAAATAGAATGCACTTAGTGCAAAAGTGTTGCTAGAATATTGCACACAACCTGAGGGAAATTGCACAAACAGAAGTGTGTAAAGTACAGATGTGCGAGGAATTGTCCATGTCAATGAAGGGGGGGGGGGTTGTTGTTATGTGGTCTTAAAGGGACAGTTCGCCTCTTCTGACATGAAGCTGTATGACATCCGAGATCAGCAACATCATTTATGAACATTTCAAACTCAGACCTCACAATCTCTTGGCCTTATTTTCTCTCCCTTCATATCACTGCCTGCTGCCACCGGCCGGTCGGTCTGTGAGGTCTGACTTTTTCCTGGAGAACCATTTTGTGATGCAAATGTATTACTCTGTTGAACGCATATTGTTCTGAGAAGCAAGACACTTTTTAAAACCCCAGCCAACTAGCCGGACTACCTTCATCAACACCAAAACGAGGCTGGAACTCTGCTCACAGGACGCAGCAGGGGGTAAGAAGATGTTCAGAAATGATGCTGCTGATATGGGATGTTACACAGCTTCATGTCAAAAGAAGCGAACTGTCCCTTTAATGACCAAGCTCCTTTTACTTGGTTTACTTGAGGTTCCCAGAGTTTCTAAAAGTAGAATGGGAGGCAGAGCCTTCAGTTATCAGGCCCCTCTCTGTGGAACCAGCTGCCAGTTTAGGAGGCAGAGCCTTCAGTTATCAGGCCCCTCTCTGTGGAACCAGCTGCCAGTTTAGGAGGCAGAGCCTTCAGTTATCAGGCCCCTCTCTGTGGAACCAGCTGCCAGTTTAGGAGCCAGAGCCTTCAGTTATCAGGCCCCTCTCTGTGGAACCAGCTGCCAGTTTAGGAGGCAGAGCCTTCAGTTATCAGGCCCCTCTCTGTGGAACCAGCTGCCAGTTTAGGAGGCACAGAGTACAGAGTATAGTACAGAGTGTGTACTGACCGAGCTGCGTTGGGTCTCATGCTTGTCGATGGGGCTGATGATGTAATCCGAGTTGCAGAAGTCCTGCAGGAAGATCTTGTTGAGCTGACGCTGCTCCTCCGTCTGCAGAGAGCTTTCCTATCACACACAATCACAGCAGTTAGAAACTCCGTGTTGGTCCAGCTTTTTGTCCCTGAGGGCTGCCGTAGACTCACAAAGTCTGAGAAGAGTCTCTGGGCGAGCAGGTGGAGGTGTTGAACTCTGCTGACGGCGATGGAGAACAGACGCTGGCTGTCTGCGATTGGCTGAGAGGAAACCACCAGACACACGACCGACAGCAGGAGGATGGCTGAAAGACACACGGGGGAGAGAAGTGAGACGGGTGAGAGGCAGACAGGTGAGACAAGTGAGTAGGGATGGGAATTGATAAGATTTTTACGATTCTAATTCCATTTTCGATTCTGCTTAACGATTCGGTTCTTTGTTGGTTCCCTTATCGATTCTCATTTGGAGAAAAAGGACAACAAACCGGTCGATCAGCATCAACTTTGTTTAGTTTAGAAGTAACACGAGTCATGACCTCACAAACCCAACAACGGTGAGGTCCACATTGGTCTATCCTGGCCTGGGTAATTTAACTCTTCCTGCTCTAGTGAAAGGAGAAGCTGGAGGTAGAGGTGAACTGGGGGTAGCACCACCAGCCTCTGGCTCTGAGCCAGTCAGGCTCTGTCTCTCATGATTTCATCTAAATGTAATGCCTGAGAAGGCATTCATTTAACCTTAACCGTTACTAACAGCAGGTTTTACAATGAGGCAAATGGTGCTAACATGATAGGCAGTGTTAGTTAGTTAGTTAGTTACCTGCAGTGTTAGCCGAGGACATGCTAACGTTGCTAACGTTGCTGGGTTCAGATTCACCAACGTTAGTCCAGAGCGGATCGAAAACGCGACATTCATTCATAGTTATTGCATGTTGGTAGTATTTCCTCCCTTAGGTGAAATATTCACTTTGCAAGTTGCCCTGTTGTCGTCTTTTTTAGGGATGTGTAACCAAACTTTCGAGCGTTTGTACCGCTTGGGCGCCATGTTTACTGTTGACTGCTGGCTGCGCTGGACTCGCCACGCAACGTTGTGTGGTGACGTCATTCTCGCCCACTGGAATCGATAAGGGAATCGTTTGCAAAGTCGCCAAACGATTCCAAGGAATTGAAACACTGGGAACCGGTTCTCAACAAGAACCACACCAACCGCTGGCCTTAGTACTGAGTTAAGCTTCAAACAGTAACTGTTTTCACACTGAGATCCGCTACCATCGCGGGTCCAAATTGCCACTTCGTCCCGCGTCGAGCAATGTGAAAGCTTGGTGTATGAGGTTGCCCGTGTCGCCTGAAGCCGAGTTCAGGGGGCGTTGCCTAGTGGCAGAGTGTCACACGAAACACATAAAATGCTGGGCGTGTACAATGACGTAGGCACAACCCATGCGTCGGAGGTAGGCCTAAATACACCTGTCTGTATCAAATTTTTCAAACCAACGATGGCGGGACACCTTGAGGACTTGTTTTTGCAATTGTATATGCAGTTCATGGAGATGTTGATTTACGGGGTGTGGATGGTCACAACGTAGGATGCCGCCGAAGTACATATGCAGAGAATACAAGAGCACTGAAATCTCCAAGTTGAGGAAATCCATCGACAATTTGAAGCAGAAGAACGCGAACAGCGTCGACGCAATCAACGAAGACGTTGAGCTGTCATGGCTCTGAACACACATGTGTCTGCAAGAAGAGTGTGGAAGATGGCAAGACCACCAGGGTTGGTGTTTTGGTCCAATGCTCTGAACAGTTTTGACGACGACGAATGGAGAAAGCATTTTCGGATGTCGCGGCAAACCTTCGACTTTGTTGTGGAACTTGCTGAGCCACATGTGAGGCGCAAGGTAACAAACTTTCGACAACCACTGGAACCACGTCTCAACCTTGCAATTGCTTTGTGGTGGTCACGCCACGCCCACGTCCATCCCGCGTCAATTGCTTTCACATCAAATTCGGCTCGGCAAAAAGACTAGGGTCCGACGGGGGTCGAATGGCAAATCGAGTTGACACGCCAGCCCGGACCGTCAGTGTGAAAGGAACAGCGGACACACTAAATTTGCGAATTAAACGCGGCTTCTTCCTCAGTGTGAAAGGGGCTAGTAACAGCAGCGATCCGAAGGCCTTACCTCTGTTCATGGCTGGTCTGGAATAGGTTCAGGTTCTGGTTAAGCTTCTGGTTCTGGTTTTGGTTCAGGTTCTGTTTAAGCTTCAGGTTTTGGTTCTGGTGAATCGGATCTGAGTTGTGATCGTTTCCGCTCATTTTTGTGGTTTTATAGCTGAAAACTCGATGATTAAATTCATCGACGGAAACATGAAACCAACAAACAAGCGTGTGCTCATTAACATGGAAGAACTTCTGAATTATATTCATGCAGCATTAAAAACAGACTGTTGATGATGGAGTCGTCTCACAGGACATGTTGGAAGGGAAAAACTCATCAGTCATTGAAACACATTAATATGAGTGGGAATAATAAAGGAGCCTATAAACAACATATGGCCAAAAAAACAAATAAATATATTCATTGAAAGCAGAAAACAGGATCAAAATGTTCCCTTTGAAAGGTATTTTTCATCAGAGGTGTCTCCTACAGTCACTATAGACAATAACACCGTGTTTAGTGCATTATATTACAGAAGATCACAGAAAAATATAACAGATTACCACCACCAGATCATAAACCCTGCCTTTTCCGAACATTTTCTGATAACCCTTGAGTTTACTTAACTAAACAGCTTCTGAGAAGAAGTTTACATATAGAAGGTGTCTATCAGAGGAGGCTGTAGCCAGATTTAAAGAGTTAATTCCATCATCCTTTTCTTCACTGTGAAGATATGACAGAAGACGACTTCTTAAACTTTACTCCAGTAACACTTGACTCCAAGGGCGTAATAATGGTGTTGACATTGGTGGGGACATAATTTGCCACTCCACCACCACCTAAGGTTGAGGGACACCTCATTTGTGTGGGGGGTCTGGGGGTCCTCCCCCAGAAAATTTTGTATTTCTTAGATGCAATTTCCTGCATTTTAACCAATTCTGGGGTGAATAATGGCAAATCCCATCTGATTCACAGCCCTCTGATTTTTTTTTTTTTAATGTAAACCGTAATGGCAAGATTGAGAATTGATTTTTTTATGCAAGTCACTCAAGTTTCTGGTGACTTCAACATTATCACAGGCCCAGGCAGACATTGCCACAGTAAGATGTTTTATTACTACATGTGTTTCTGAAAGTTTGGGTGCTGCAGTTGTAGTGCATTTTGTATAAAATATTAACTGATGAAGTTTTGAAAGTGTGAAAAGTGTGAACAATAAAAGTGGAAATGTACAATTTTTTTAAAAATGTAGGCGGATGACTACTTAGCATTACCAACGAGCATTTATTAGCTCTGCACAGTTCCCACAAAAATAAAACACCAGTAGTCAAAAGATTAAGGTCCAGCAAACATTTCTTAAAAATAAAGACATAAACCGTCACATGAAAAAAACTTTTCCACGGCTCACTTTTTCCTGAAACACTTTTAAGTTTGTAGCTTTGAGCCTATTAACTAGCCAAATCTTGTATGAATGAGCCAAATGCACGGCGCCGCCGGTCATTGACGCAGACAAACTGCTGGCATATTTGTTTTATGTTAATAAAACCTGTCCTGGTGGATATGGCAAACTATCTATCCATCCATCCATCCATCCATCCATTAATCCATAATCTATCTATCTATCTATCTATCTATGGTTCAACCGTTCCTGCATCATTGTTGTCCTGAGCCATGTTTTCAACCTCCTCAGAGCACTGAAACTTTGCTCAGCCTCTGTTGACGACCTGTTTTCCCGCTATCACCGCTTAGCAACCAACCTAGCAACAACAAGCCAGGCATAGCGCTACAGAAGGTGAGCCAATCACAGATAGCGAGGCTGTCCCCACCAATGACACGCCGTCTTTGAGAGAAGGAACTGCGGAAGGGGAAAATTAACCCTTTGTTTCCCAAACGCTGTGACATTTCCCATTCAAAATTGGTATGGACACGTTCATAGCGTCCATACGCAATTTTACGCCCGTAAATTCTTCCTGGTTCTGGTTCAGATGGCCACCCTTCCTGGTTCTGGTTCTGGTCGCCTCAGGCATGCTCAGGACGGGAGATTGGACCGAAAACAAAGTTTCAGCTCAATTTGTTGGTTTCCTTAGCTAGGAAACTGTTTTTGAATGGGCTCGATATGAATGAATTGGACTAATTTTGCGTTTTTAATTGAATTTGATTGGATTAGGATAGCAATGAATTGGCTTCTAATTGGCTTGAATTGGACTGTATTATTGAAGTGCTATGAGATGACGTTTGTTGTGATTTGGCGCTTTATAAATAAAACTGAATTGATAGGAGCTCAGCCAATAGGAGCTCAGCCAACGGGAGCTCAGCCAACGGGAGCTCAGCCAACAGGAGCTCAGCCAACAGGAGGCCAGCCAATAGGAGCTCAGCCAACAGGAGCTCAGCCAATAGGAGCTCAGCCAATACGAGCTCAGCCAATAGGAGCCGGGTTGATGGAGGCCTTTGAAACTGCATCAACCTGCTGTTATGAAACATGTTTATCGTCAGCGTCTCTGTTGATTATTAACAGGCTGTTGGTGTGAAACCGGTCGCTCATATTTATGATGTGCGGCCTTAATCTCAGCCTGAATATTCACACTGTGACACAGAGCCATCGTCCCGTCTCCATGGTGACGCTGAGCAGCTTACCTGTGCAGGTGAGGCTGGTTTCTGCTCTTTGACCACCTGTTCATGTCTGAGGCCGGTCAGCTGACTTTGGTGCCCCAGAACGTCAAAGCAAATATAAATATAAGAAGTAATCTCAGTCATTTAAACCTGAAGTTTTATTCTGACATAAAAGTGATTTTTATCTTTTGATTTTTCTGTCCTTTGGTCTTTTTCCTGCTTTATTAGTTCTCAGTTCTTTGGTTTCCATGTTTTTGGTAAGTATTCTGTTGGAGCTGATACCTTCTATTCTGTCCTCAGTCCTTTGATTCCTGGTTCTGGTTCTGGTCCTTTCCCCGAGTCCTCTTCAGTTCCCTGTTTGGGCCAACATTTTCACATCTGTCTCTGATCAATCATCTCATTATATATTTATTTCATTTAATTTATCTGTCATTTATTCTTCTCTACAGCTCACTTCCTTTCCTTTATTTAGTCTCTTATTTTCCTACTTTAGTTCATGTTTTACCCGGGAGGGTCTTCCTACCAGCAGCAGACTAATAACTGTACCTTTTAGGACTCATAACTGTTTTGATGCAAAATAACTTCCCTTTTTCAGGACCGATAAAGAATTGTTCAATGACTGTTTTTCCCAATATGATGAACATATTGGGGTTACTGGGGATTGAACCGGCAGCCTTCTGACTGAGGGACCCCTCTATGTGAACTGTTGTACATTTGAATCATTTACAGGTGAATTAAACTGAATAATGAAGCTAACAAAGATCCACCTCTGTAGTTAAAGGGCTCAGATCACATGTTTCTGTGTTATGGTGCAAACATCAGGAGATCACGTTCAGCAATTCTTTCATTTTAATCATTCAGCTTTCAGCACAACAATCGCTGACCACCTTTAAACATTTAAAACAGGTCAATCAGCAGATTAATAATACAGCAACATTTCCTTAAAGACAAACTTTACAAAGAGAGGAGAATGAGCTCTATGACATTTTTAACTTTTCGCTGCTTCTTCTGTGGTGTTAAACCTCAGCGGCAGGTCATGTGATCTGTTTCCTGTTTGCACCTGTGCTGGCATCACCTGTGGGACCCCCTGGGAGGGCTCACCTCACCATGGCACCAACATCCTCCAATCAGAGATTAGACGTCAGCTCATGGATGTATTGTATTAACTAGATAACGGACCGCAAAATGGCCGCCGCAAAATGGCCGCCGTGGCTCGCCTGGTGCACACGCCGAAAAAGTTTCTGACTTCTGGGTTTACCTCCGCGTTCTGCGGCCCACAGAGCGTGCGCAGCAGAGTCACCCCCCATGATGCTTTGGGCCTCCCATCATGCCCCAGGGTGTTGAGGACGTGCACGGATGCACTTTTTGACGGATAAAAAGTCCATGATTAAAAATATAGAATCCAAAGGTTAGTAAATAACAGCTGGAGGCGTCCTGGGAACAGTTTTACAGTTTTATCTCTTTCACTGTTGCGCTCTGTGGGAAAAAATGAATAAATAAATAAATGCTTTTTGTGTTGTAATACCACGAGTGACCACTGGGCGGCGCCACATCCACTTATAATACATCCATGTGTCAGCTCCTCTGAAGGAAACAATGTTTCATTTAAAGAGTTCAACCACATCTGCTCCGTGTGTTCAGACGCTGTTTTCTCATTGGATGCCTTCTCCATCAGTCACCACTGAGGCTCCTCTGATTGGCTGCTGCTTTTAAAATCAGAAAACAAACCTCTTCCAACAGGTCAGACTGGAAAACGTTGTTCTTACTGCTCTTAAAGCTGAATTATTCTCTGTGCAGATGCAGATTTAATGTCTGGAACAGGATGAGACAGCATACAGTTCAGGTGTAGAAGTGGGACCAACACATTACAGGTAAAATACCAACAGGAATCTGCTCATTATGTTAGTAGGTTAATTAGGTACTGAGAGTCTGAAAAGCCTCTGTTAGAAGGTTATAAGCTGAACACAAATGCAGTGACACAACAATTTCTGAGTGAAGAATGGGCTGAGCTGGGGAACTGGAAGGTGTTGGGCTGGCAAGTCTTGGCTGCTCAGAGTCTGCAGACATCTTTGTGAGAAGCTAAAGCTAATTGATAAAGCTAACTCAAAAAGCTAACTCATAAAGCTAACTCAAAAAGCTAACTCATAAAGCTAACTCAAAAAGCTAACTCATAAAGCTAACCCATAAAGCTAACTCATAAAGCTAACTCAAAAAGCTAACTCATAAAGCTAACCCATAAAGCTAACTCATAAAGCTAACTCATAAAGCTAGCCCATAAAGCTAACTCATAAAGCTAGCCCATAAAGCTAACTCATAAAGCTAACCCATAAAGCTAACTCATAAAGCTAACTCATAAAGCTAACCCATAAAGCTAACCCATAAAGCTAACTCATAAAGCTAACCCATAAAGCTAACCCATAAAGCTAACTCATAAAGCTAACTCATAAAGCTAACGCCATGGAAGCAGCTGGTCTGGCATCATACGACCGACTCCCTCAGACTCTCATCCTGCAGGAAGTTGTGGCCGTACAGAGGAGGAGCAGCTTGGAGGAGAAACTCGCTCTGGAGCTCCACCTGGACCCGAGGAGGCTCCACCCGGGGATGCTCCACCCGAGGATGCTCCACCTGAGGATGCTCCACCCGAGGATGCTCCACCTGAGGATGCTCCACCTGAGGATGCTCCACCCGAGGATGCTCCACCCGAGGATGCTCCACCCCCCCTGGATCCGTCTGCTGGTCTCCGTACAGCTGGCTGATCCTTTTGTACAGGAGTCCCTCGGTCTCCGGGGGCGACAGCTGGTCTGGCCGGCCCGTCTTCTCTCGGTACTTGTATGAGGCCAGCTTGACGGTCCTCTGCAGGAGGTGCTTCCTGAACGCTCTCTGGATCACCGCTGCTGCCACCTCCTCCTGCTTCCTTTTCAGGGTGCTGCTGATTGGTTCATATGACACCTGGAAGGCAGAATACTCATTATATATATATATTACATTATATAAAATAATGTCTCATGTGAGATAAGAGTGACAAAGAATCAATGAATACTTCTACTGAACACCCAAAGTTAATAAAAAACATCATCTGGAATATTCTTTATGTTTACTTTTCACATTAAAATTGTTGTTTGGGTCCAGAAAACAAACAAAAATTAAACCTTGGATGGGTTGTTGGCCATGAACTTCTCCTCCATGCTGGCCTTCAGGGCATCCATCGATCCTGAGTCACCCAAAACCTGCAAATATGATAATATAATGTGATATGATATGATATGATATGACATGACATGATACCAGCAAAGACTTCAAGGCAGGCGGGAAAAAATTAAGAGTGCCTGACCCAAGCAATTTTTGTTATCTCAATCTGGCTCCCCTGTGCTGGCCTTGGCTGCCAGCTGCAGCTTCTCCTGGATGCTATGTAAATAAGACACTCTGCCCCATGTGCTCCCTCCCTTCCTGAGGACTCCTGTGGAAACTGTTTAGGCTGGCTGATAAACTTTCCATCGCATTATCAAGGACAATGGCATCTGAGACAGTGCTTCATGGACTTATTTTCACACACTCACACGCACACACACATATGCTCAATGATTAACATATTTGCATATGCCAACACCTCCTCACCGGTCCCAACGCTTGATGTTGTGTGTACATGTTGCTTTTTCTTTTGCAATCTTAAACTGTATCCTGGTAAGGGTAAAGTGTGAAATAGGATTTTTTTTTCTCCTCCTCTCACCTTTTCTCCTATCTGGCAGCGCTCATCACTGAGCTGCATGACCACGGTCACCCGTCTCCCCTGTTTGTTTTTATGGGGTCTGTCTGGATGGGTGTACTGGAACTTACTTTTCGTTATGCTATATGTGTAATGATGATATGATATGATATGATATGATATGATAATATAATATAATATAATATAATATAATATAATATAATATAATATAACATAATGTAATAGGCGTAATTTGCCGTGACCTCTGCAGTGAGTGCCAGCAGGATGTCCAGACAGTGGATCTTGTCTCCTGGAACCAGAGGCAGATCCATGTTTATCAGCTTGACGGTGTTGGGTTTGGGAATCCTCAGAGGATCCTGCAGAGTGTCGCAGAAGTCCGACAGCTCACTGTGACACACATCAGAGTCAGGAGTCAGATCAGTTTTCTGTTAGCTGTTAGCTGAAGCAGTAGGTGGGGCTCACCTGTACTGAATGAACTGGGACGCATCATGGTCGAATTTCTCCCAAGTTTCATAGAACATTTCAAAGTCGTCCTCACACAGCGGGTCGGAGCTCTCCTCCGTGGCCACGTTAAAGTTCTCTAGGATGATGGCGATGTACATGTTGACCACCACCAGGAAGGACATGATGATGTAGGAGGTGAAGAAGACGATGCCCATGGCCGGGCTGCCGCAGTTCCCTCGGACCGCCGACCCCGGGTTCTCCACGTCCGGGTCGCAGTCCGGCGGCGTGTTCATGATGGGGTTCAGCAGACCGTCCCACCCGGCCGAGGTCGTGATCATGAACAGGCAGATCATACTGTTCCCAAAGTTCTCAAAGTTAAACATGTCATCGATCATGGCTTCCTTCTTCACATAAGCAAAGTTAGACATGCCGAAGATGGAGAAGATGAACATGATGAGGAAGAGGAGGAGGCCGATGTTGAAGAGGGCGGGAAGGGACATCATTAGGGCGAACAGCAGCGTTCGGATTCCCTTTGCTCCACGGATGAGACGAAGAACTCTGCCGATGCGGGCGAGCCGGATCACACGGAAGAGGGTGGGCGAGACAAAATACTTTTCTATGATGTCAGCTAGAAGAAGGCCTGAGGGAAACAAGGAAGGAACAGTTAACAGGTTAGGGTTGGGAACAGTTGGGTTAAACCAAAGTACAGGTTAGGGTTGGGAACAGTTGGGTTAGGGTTGGGTTAAACCAAAGTACAGGTTAGGGTGTGGAACAGTTGAGTTAGGGTTGGGTTAAACCAAAGTACACCAGTAACCCTTTATGGGTAGAGACTTACCTGTGATGGACAGTATGACCACCACAAAGTCGAAGATGTTCCACCCCACAGAGAAGTAGTGCTGCCGCAGGGCGATGATCTTCAGGCTGCACTCGGCGGTGAAGACGATGATGAAGACCAGGTTGACCCAGTACAAGATGGCCTCCTTCTCAGGGCTCTGCTCGTCCGTCTCCACCATCATGGTCACCATGTTGAGGCAGATCAGCACCATGATGAAGATGTCAAACAGCTGCTTGGTGACCAGGTCAAAGACCAGAGCCTGAAACTTGTTCTGATCAAAACAGAAGAAGAAGGAACTCCATCAGATGCTGGTTCAAACCCAGATTCACCAAAGCTTCACATGTTCAAACCCAGATTTACCAAAGCTTTTCATGTTCAAACCCAGATTTACCAAAGCTTTACATGTTCAAACCCAGATTTACCAAAGCTTTTCATGTTCAAACCCAGATTTACCAAAGCTTTTCATGTTCAAACCCAGATTTACCAAAGCTTTGCATGTTCAAACCTAGATTTACCAAAGCTTTTCATGTTCAAACCCAGATTTACCAAAGCTTTGCATGTTCAAACCTAGATTTACCAAAGCTTTTCATGTTCAAACCCAGATTTACCAAAGCTTTGCATGTTCAAACCTAGATTTACCAAAGCTTTTCATGTTCAAACCCAGATTTACCAAAGCTTTGCATGTTCAAACCTAGATTTACCAAAGCTTTTCATGTTCAAACCCAGATTTACCAAAGCTTTTCATGTTCAAACCCAGATTTACCAAAGCTTTTCATGTTCAAACCCAGATTTACCAAAGCTTTGCATGTTCAAACCTAGATTTACCAAAGCTTTTCATGTTCAAACCCAGATTTACCAAAGCTTTGCATGTTCAAACCTAGATTTACCAAAGCTTTTCATGTTCAAACCCAGATTTACCAAAGCTTTTCATGTTCAAACCCAGATTTACCAAAGCTTTTCATGTTCAAACCCAGATTTACCAAAGCTTTTCATGTTCAAACCCAGATTTACCAAAGCTTTTCATGTTCAAACCCAGATTTACCAAAGCTTTTCATGTTCAAACCCAGATTTACCAAAGCTTTGCATGTTCAAACCTAGATTTACCAAAGCTTTTCATGTTCAAACCCAGATTTACCAAAGCTTTTCATGTTCAAACCCAGATTTACCAAAGCTTTGCATGTTCAAACCTAGATTTACCAAAGCTTTTCATGTTCAAACCCAGATTTACCAAAGCTTTACATGTTCAAACCCAGATTTACCAAAGCTTTGCATGTTCAAACCTAGATTTACCAAAGCTTTTCATGTTCAAACCCAGATTTACCAAAGCTTTACATGTTCAAACCCAGATTTACCAAAGCTTTGCATGTTCAAACCTAGATTTACCAAAGCTTTTCATGTTCAAACCCAGATTTACCAAAGCTTCTCACACTGACCTCAGGCCGGGGAACAGGTTTCTGAGGCTTCTTGGAGCCCAGTTTCTTCATGGCGTTGTAATACTTCTTCTGCTCTTCTGTCATAAACAGGTCGGTTCCTCCCAGGTGAACACAGATAATAACTTAAGTTAAATAACTGTCAGAGTCTGAGTGACGGCGGCAGAAGGGGCAGAAGTGTGAAACTTATCTTGGTTTTCTGCTGGTTGAAGTTGTCGATGATGACTCCGATGAAGAGGTTGAGGGTGAAGAAGGAGCCGAAGATGATGAAGATAACAAAGTAGATGTACATGTACAAGTTCTCCTCGTACATCGGCTGGGACTCCACCTACAACGCAGTAACCACAGTAACAACAGACAAGTCAGAGTCCTGATGTTTCAATGAGAACACCAGGACCAGCACCAGCACCAGCACCAGCGCCAGCACCAGCACCAGGACCAGCACCAGCACCAGCACCAGCACCAGGACCAGCACCAGCACCAGGACCAGCACCAGCACCAGCACCAGGACCAGGACCAGGACCAGCACCAGCACCAGGACCAGCACCAGGACCAGCACCAGGACCAGCACCAGCACCAGCACCAGCACCAGCACCAGGACCAGCACCAGCACCAGCACCAGGACCAGCACCAGCACCAGCACCAGGACCAGCACCAGGACCAGCACCAGCACCAGGACCAGGACCAGCACCAGCACCAGGACCAGCACCAGCACCAGGACCAGCACCAGCACCAGGACCAGTATGAACAGTACTGACCTCTCTGGAGTCCACCGCTGCGTACATGATGTCCATCCAGCCTTTAAACGTGGCCTGAAACAAGCAAAATCAGAACAGGGGTCAACAACGGTCGGGTCCAGGTCCCTGAAACCAGACAGCGGTCGGGTCCGGAAACCAGACAACGGTCGGGCCCTGAAACCAGACAGCGGTCGGGTCCTGAAACCAGACTGCGGTCGGGTCCGGGTCCTGAAACCAGACAGCGGTCGGGTCTGGGCCCTGAAACCAGACAGCGGTCGGGTCCTGAAACCAGAATGCGGTCGGGTCCGGGTCCTGAAACCAGACAGCAGTCGGATCCAGGTCCTGAAACCAGACCAAAGGGGGGCAGACTCACCACTTGCAGCAGGGACAGGTAGCCCATCCCTACGTTGTCGTAGTTGACCTTGATGTTCTTCCACCGGACCTCGGTGTGGTTCTCCTGAACCAGAGAGAGGCACTCCGTCTTGTTGTTGACTACGTCAGGGTGGAACACCTCCTCCGAGGTCTCGTTGAAGCAGTAATAAAACTTCCCGGCGAACAGGTTGACGCCCATGATGCCGAAGATCAGCCAGAAGATGAGACACACCAGCAGCACGTTGAAGATGGAGGGGATCGCTCCAACCAGTGCGTTGACCACCACCTGCAGACCCTCAGGTGTAGTCAGACCACATGACCACAGGTAACTCCCTGACACACCAGTCTTTCAGAAGTTAAAGACTTACCCTCATGCCCTCAAAGCGGGACAGGGCCCTCAGGGGCCGCAGCGCTCGCAGAGTCCTCAGAGACTTTATGGCTCCCAGCTCAGAATATCCCAGGATATTTGCCGTGAGCGACACGAGCGACACCTGGAAAAGAAAACACACCTTGTTTACACTGAAGTGACCACCTGAAGCCCACTGAGAACTCTTTCTGTTTTCTCAAAAGCCACATTCCCACTGTAGGAGCCTTTTACAGTTCCTAGGACTGAGGGAACTAGGGACCACGGCCCTCATTAACTAGGGACCACGGCCCTCTGGAACAAGGGACCACGGCCCTCATTAACTAGGGACCACGGCCCTCTGGAACTAGTGACCACGGCCCTCATTAACTAGGGACCACGGCCCTCTGGAACTAGTGACCACGGCCCTCTGGAACTAGTGACCACGGCCCTCGGGAACTAGGGGCCACGGCCCTCGGGAACTAGGGACCACGGCCCTCATGAACTAGGGACCACTGCCCTCTGCAACTAGGGACCACGGCCCTCATGAACTAGGGACCACTGCCCTCGGGAACTAGGGACCATGGCCCTCATTAACTAGGGACCATGGCCCTCTGGAACAAGGGACCACGGCCCTCGGGAACTAGGGACCACTGCCCTCTGGAACAAGGGACCACGGCCCTCTGGAACTAGGGACCACTGCCCTCTGGAACTAGGGACCACAGCCCTCGGGAACTAGGGACCACGGCCCTCATGAACTAGGGACCACGGCCCTCTGGAACTAGGGACCACAGCCCTCGGGAACTAGGGACCACAGCCCTCATGAACTAGGGACAACTGCCCTCGGGAACTAGGGACGACGGCCCTCGGGAACTAGGGACCACGGCCCTCGGGAACTAGGGCCCACGGCCCTCGGGAACTAGGGACCATGGCCCTCGGGAACTTGGGACCATGGCCCTCAGTTCCTAGAACCATTTCAGCTCCTTCTCCTCAGCTGGGTCTGTTCTGGGTTCCATAGGAACACATCTGACGGAGCTGTTTGGTAGCTCCGCCCCTTGGTGGTTGGTAGCTCCGCTCCTTGTCATGCTGTCAGGCTGAAATGTTTCCTCATACGACACAGACACAACCTTGGCGTGTTTAATAAGTTAAACCTCCACGTGGTCTCCTTTGTCTGCGGCGCTCTGCTCTCCTTCCTTCATGAAACCAAGAAGTATGGCCTGCGCTCCATCCTTCGTCTCCTGACTCTCTCTGTGAGCTCTTCCAGCCTCCATGTTAGACGCCCCATGTGATCGTCCATGATTAATATCACCATCATGCAGACCATGAACACGGTGGCCTCCCCGCTTAAAAGGTTCTCAGCAGATGTGTTAATGTTCTGAGGGTTTCTGCTATAGATTAAACCGTCAGTAATCACTGATCCATCAAACCTCGGAGGCGTCACAACCTGAAGGTGGTGCCCAGGAGAAAGAAGCCTGTAACTTTCTTTCAGCTGAGTCATTAAAACAGCACAAAGTTCTACATGGTTCTTGAGCTGATCACATCCATGAAGATGAGGAACATGTAATTATCCCAGTTTCTCAGCTGGTGAGGACAACATTGGGCAGTAAATGTGTAACAAAGGGCAGAATTATCTTAATCCCTGTTATTGATCATGTTCTTACATCCACGATCAGGAAGTCGAGCCAGCACCAAGCATTGGTGAAGTAGGTCTTGAATCCATAGGCCACCCACTTCAGCAACATCTCCACCACGAACACGTAGGTGAACACCTGATCCGCGTACTCCAGGATCGTCTTGATGACCCGACGCTGCTCCATGTAGATGTCCTCAAAGGCCTGTTCACAGGAGGGTAGCTGTTAGCATCTGTGTTAGCACCTGTTCAGCTGTTAGCACCTATTCACAGGAGGGTAGCTGTTAGCATCTGTGTTAGCAGCTGTTCAGCTGTTAGCACCTGTTCACAGGAGGGTAGCTGTTAGCATCCGTGTTAGCACCTGTTCAGCTGTTAGCACCTATTCACAGGAGGGTAGCTGTCAGCATCTGTGTTAGCATCTGTTCAGGTTTTAGCACCTGTGTTAGCACCTGTTCAGGTGTTAGCACCTGTGTTAACACCTGTGTTAGCATCTGTTCAGGTGTTAGCACCTGTGTTAGCACCTGTGTTAGCATCTGTTCAGGTGTTAGCACCTGTTCAGGTATTAGCACCTGTGTTAGCATTTGTTCAGGTGTTAGCATCTGTTCAGCTGTTAGCACCTCTTAAGGTGTTAGCACCTGTGTTAGCATCTGTTCAGGTGTTAGCACCTGTGTTAGCACCTGTTCAGGTTTCAGAAACTGGATTTCAGACAAACATGTTGACACGGAGTCAGACTTTGGTCAGACTAACTCTCTGATACCGTGTTCTCTGGTGTCCCAGCAACAGAACCAAGAGGCCCAGTTGGTCTGTACCAGTGAAGGTTAGCATGGGTTAGCATGGGTAATGGGTTAGCATGGGTTAGCATGGCCCGGACCATCAGAGTCTACAACAACAGGCATTAAACATTAAACTGAACGTCAGGGTCGCTCAGGCCTTGTTCTGCCTTATTAATCTGTTTAGTTTTCACCTGAAACATCACAGAAAGATCTCAAACTATCTTGACTTCTGAGATCACACCACTTCCTGTTCTCTACAGTCATCCTATTGGTTGTTTTGGTTCTGAATAAACTTCTGAAACCATTTTTTACCATTTGGAAATACAGATTGTAAACAGATGGCGTGTAGCTTCCATTATTCCTTCTGTTATTCTGGTCTCTGGTTATCAGACTGAACACAGACCAGAAGTCTCCCATTGGAATGTGCAGCAGCCATTTTAGTAGTCACCCTGTCAGGCTTTTTGTAGTCCACAGTTAGCCAGTCAGGCATACTGTGTAAAGATTAGTACTCACATTTCTGGAGCCAGTTAGTGCTCAGTCACATGATCACAGGTAACCAACCAGCAGCCACGTCAGACTTTGGGAGTGCGAGTTATACGACATGCTTTAAAGAAAAAAATCAAAACAAAACTAAGATGTTAAAAAAGAGATTTAAGCAAGTTTAGAGCTCAAACTCATCCCAATGAAATGAAAAATCTGTTACCAGAGCTCCGCTGCTCAGCAGGATCATGAAGATGATGAACGTCTCAAAGTAGTTGTGCTCCACGATGGTAAAGCAAGTTTTCCTCAAGTTAAACCAGACCTTCCCTCTTCCCTGGGACGTGTCTATGTCCAGGCATGGACAGCGACTGTAGCACTCTGAAATAGAAACACACACAAATGAGAAGCATATGAATGCTAATGCAGCTAATGCTAATGAAGCAGCTAATGCTCAGTTAGCTACTTAGATAATCTCAGATTATCCACAGCTGATCAGCTCTGCCCTAGGAAAGGTCTAAGCGGTTCATGGTGAGGCTGCCCTAGGAAAGGTCTAAGCGGTTCATGGTGAGGCTGCCCTAGGAAAAGTCTAAGCGGTTCATGGTGAGGCTGCCCTAGGAAAGGTCTAAGCGGTTCGAGATGAGGCTTTCCCAGGAAAGGTCATGGCGGTTCATGGTGAGGCTGCCCTAGGAAAGGTCTAAGCGGTTCGAGGTGACGCTGCCCTAGGAAAGGTCTAAGCGGTTCATAGTGAGGCTGTCCTAGGAAAGGTCTAAGCGGTTCGAGATGAGGCTTTCCTAGGAAAGGTCTGGGCGGTTCATGGTGAGGCTGCCCTAGGAAAGGTCTAAGCGGTTCATAATGAGGCTGTCCTAGGAAAGGTCTAAGCGGTTCATGGTGAGGCTGCCCTAGGAAAGGTCTAAGCGGTTCGAGATGAGGCTGCCCTAGGAAAGGTCTGGGCGGTTCATGGTGAGGCTGCCCTAGGAAAGGTCTAAGCGGTTCATAATGAGGCTGTCCTAGGAAAGGTCTAAGCGGTTCATGGTGAGGGTGCCCTAGGAAAGGTCTAAGCGGTTCATGGTGAGGCTGCCCTAGGAAAAGTTTAAGCTGTTCATGGTGAGGCTGCCCTAGGAAACGTCTAAGCTGTTCATAGTGAGGCTCCCCTAAGAAAGGTCTAAACTGTTCATAGTGAGGCTCCCCTAAGAAAGGTCTAAACTGTTCATGGTGAGGCTGCCCTAGGAAAGGTCTAAGCTGTTCATAGTGAGGCTGCCCTAGGAAAAGTCTAAGCTGTTCATGGTGAGGCTGCCCTAAGAAAGGTCTAAGCTGTTCATGGTGAGGCTGCCCTAGGAAAGGTCTAAGCTGTTCATGCTGGGGCTGCCCTAGGAAAGGTCTAAGCTGTTCGTGGTGAGGCTGCCCTAGAAAAGGTCTAAGCTGTTCATGGTGAGGCTGCCCTAGGAAAGGTCTAAAGTGTTCATGCTGAGGCTGCCCTAGGAAAGGTCTAAGCGGTTCATGGTGAGGCTGCCCTAGGAAAGGTCTAAGCGGTTCGAGATGAGGCTTTCCTAGGAAAGGTCTGGGCGGTTCATGGTGAGGCTGCCCTAGGAAAGGTCTAAGCGGTTCATAGTGAGGCT
This sequence comes from Odontesthes bonariensis, assembly GCF_027942865.1. Taxonomy (NCBI): domain Eukaryota; kingdom Metazoa; phylum Chordata; class Actinopteri; order Atheriniformes; family Atherinopsidae; genus Odontesthes; species Odontesthes bonariensis. The sequence continues at coordinate 184,383 of NC_134526.1, forward strand.
GTCCTAGGAAAGGTCTAAGCGGTTCATGGTGAGGCTGCCCTAGGAAAGGTCTAAGCGGTTCATGGTGAGGCTGCCCTAGGAAAGGTATAAGCGGTTCATGGTGAGGCTGTCCTTGGAAAGGTCTAAGCTGTTCATGGTGAGGCTGCCCTAGGAAAGGTCTAAGCGGTTCATGGTGAGGCTGCCCTAGGAAAGGTGTAAGCTGTTCATGGTGAGGCTGCCCTAGGAAAGGTCTAAGCTGTTCATGGTGAGGCTGCCCTAGGAAAGGTCTAAGCGGTTCATGGTGAGGCTGCCCTAGGAAAGGTCTAAGCTGTTCGAGATGAGGCTGCCCTAGGAAAGGTCTAAGCTGTTCATGGTGAGGCTACCCTAGGAAAGGTCTAAGCTGTTCGAGGTGAGGGTGCCCTAGGAAAGGTCTAAGCTGTTCATGGTGACGCTGCCCTAGGAAAGGTCTAAGCTGTTCATGGTGACGCTGCCCTAGGAAAGGTCTAAGCGGTTCATGGTGAGGCTGCCCTAGGAAAGGTCTGGGCGGTTCATGGTGAGGCTGCCCTAGGAAAGGTCTAAGCGGTTCATGGTGAGGCTTTCCTAGAAAAGGTCTGGGCGGTTCATGGTGAGGCTGCCCTAGGAAAGGTCTAAGCGGTTCATAATGAGGCTGTCCTAGGAAAGGTCTAAGCGGTTCATGGTGAGGCTGCCCTAGGAAAGGTCTAAGCTGTTCATGGTGAGGCTGCCCTAGGAAAGGTCTAAGCGGTTCATGGTGAGGCTGCCCTAGGAAAGGTCTAAGCGGTTCATAGTGAGGCTGTCCTAGGAAAGGTCTAAGCGGTTCATGGTGAGGCTGCCCTAGGAAAGGTCTAAGCGGTTCATGGTGAGGCTGCCCTAGGAAAGGTCTAAGCGGTTCATGGTGAGGCTGTCCTTGGAAAGGTCTAAGCTGTTCATGGTGAGGCTGCCCTAGGAAAGGTCTAAGCGGTTCATGGTAAGGCTGCCCTAGGAAAGGTGTAAGCTGTTCATGGTGAGGCTGCCCTAGGAAAGGTCTAAGCTGTTCATGGTGAGGCTGCCCTAGGAAAGGTCTAAGCGGTTCATGGTGAGGCTGCCCTAGGAAAGGTCTAAGCTGTTCGAGATGAGGCTGCCCTAGGAAAGGTCTAAGCTGTTCGTGGTGAGGCTGCCCTAGGAAAGGTCTAAGCGGTTCATAGGGAGGCTGTCCTAGGAAAGGTCTAAGCGGTTCATGGTGAGGCTGCCCTAGGAAAGATCTAAGCGGTTCATGGTGAGGCTGCCCTAGGAAAGGTCTGGGCGGTTCATGGTGAGGCTTTCCTAGGAAAGGTCTGGGCGGTTCATGGTGAGGCTGCCCTAGGAAAGGTCTAAGCGGTTCATAGTGAGGCTGTCCTAGGAAAGGTCTAAGCGGTTCATAGTGAGGCTGTCCTAGGAAAGGTCTAAGCGGTTCATGGTAAGGCTGCCCTAGGAAAGGTCTAAGCGGTTCATGGTGAGGCTGCCCTAGGAAAGGTCTAAGCGGTTCATGGTGAGGCTTTCCTAGGAAAGGTCTGGGCGGTTCATGGTGAGGCTGCCCTAGGAAAGGTCTAAGCGGTTCATAATGAGGCTGTCCTAGGAAAGGTCTAAGCGGTTCATGGTGAGGCTGCCCTAGGAAAGGTCTAAGCTGTTCATGGTGAGGCTGCCCTAGGAAAGGTCTAAGCGGTTCATGGTGAGGCTGCCCTAGGAAAGGTCTAAGCGGTTCATAGTGAGGCTGTCCTAGGAAAGGTCTAAGCGGTTCATGGTGAGGCTGCCCTAGGAAAGGTCTAAGCGGTTCATGGTGAGGCTGCCCTAGGAAAGGTCTAAGCGGTTCATGGTGAGGCTGTCCTTGGAAAGGTCTAAGCTGTTCATGGTGAGGCTGCCCTAGGAAAGGTCTAAGCGGTTCATGGTAAGGCTGCCCTAGGAAAGGTGTAAGCTGTTCATGGTGAGGCTGCCCTAGGAAAGGTCTAAGCTGTTCATGGTGAGGCTGCCCTAGGAAAGGTCTAAGCGGTTCATGGTGAGGCTGCCCTAGGAAAGGTCTAAGCTGTTCGAGATGAGGCTGCCCTAGGAAAGGTCTAAGCTGTTCGTGGTGAGGCTGCCCTAGGAAAGGTCTAAGCTGTTCATGGTGAGGCTGCCCTAGGAAAGGTCTAAGCTGTTCATGGTGAGGCTGCCCTAGGAAAGGTCTAAGCGGTTCATGGTGAGGCTGCCCTAGGAAAGGTCTAAGGTGTTCATGGTGAGGCTGCCCTAGGAAAGGTCTAAGGTGTTCATGGTGAGGCTGCCCTAGGAAAGGTCTAAGCTGTTCATAGTGAGGCTCCCCTAGGAAAGGTCTAAGGTGTTCATGGTGAAGCTGCCCTAGGAAAGGTCTAAGGTGTTCATGGTGAGGCTGCCCTAGGAAAGGTCTAAGCTCTTCATGGTGAGGCTGCCCTAGGAAAGGTCTAAGCTGTTCATAGTGAGGCTCCCCTAGGAAAGGTCTAAGTGGTTCATGGTGAGGCTGCCCTAGGAAAGGTCTAAGCTGTTCATGGTGAGGCTGCCCTAGGAAAGGTCTAAGCTGTTCATAGTGAGGCTCCCCTAGGAAAGGTCTAAGCGGTTCATGGTGAGGCTGCCCTAGGAAAGGTCTAAGCGGTTCAAGGTGAGGCTGCCCTAGGAAAGGTCTAAGCGGTTCATGGTGAGGCTGCCCTAGGAAAGGTCTAAGGTGTTCATGGTGAGGCTGCCCTAGGAAAGGTCTAAGGTGTTCATGGTGAGGCTGCCCTAGGAAAGGTCTAAGCTGTTCGAGGTGAGGCTGCCCTAGGAAAGGTCTAAGCTGTTCATGGTGAGGCTGCCCTAGGAAAGGTCTAAGCTTTTCATGGTGAGGCTACCCTAGGAAAGGTCTAAGCTGTTCAAGGTGAGGCTGCCCTAGGAAAGGTGTAAGCTGTTCGAGGTGAGGCTGTCCTAGGAAAGGTCTAAGGTGTTCATGGTGAGGCTGCCCTAGGAAAGGTCTAAGCAGTTCGAGGTGAGGCTGCCCTAGGAAAGGTCTAAGCGGTTCGAGGTGACGCTGCCCTAGGAAAGGTCTAAGTGGTTCGTGGTGAGGCTGCCCTAGGAAAGGTCTAAGCGGTTCGTGGTGAGGCTGCCCTAGGAAAGGTCTAAGCGGTTCATGGTGAGGCTGCCCTAGGAAAGGTCTAAGGTGTTCATGGTGAGGCTGCCCTTGGAAAGGTCTAAGCTGTTCATGGTGAGGCTGCCCTAGGAAAGGTCTAAGCTGTTCATGGTGAGGCTGCCCTAGGAAAGGTCTAAGCTGTTCATAGTGAGGCTGCCCTAGGAAAGGTCTAAGCTGTTCGAGGTGAGGCTGCCCTAGGAAAGTTCTAAGCTGTTCGAGGTGACGCTGCCCTAGGAAAGTTTTAAGCTGTTCGAGGTGACGCTGCCCTAGGAAAGGTCTAAGGTGTTCATGGTGAGGTCTAAGGTGTTCATGGTGAGGCTGCCCTAGGAAAGGTCTAAGGTGTTCGTGGTGAGGCTGCCCTAGGAAAGGTCTAAGCTGTTCGTGGTGAGGCTGCCCTAGGAAAGGTCTAAGCTGTTCTTGGTGAGGCTGCCCTAGGAAAGGTCCAGGTGGGTACATACTGTCGGTGCAGCAGTCTTCAGAGGTGCTCTCCTCTTCTTCCTCCTCGTGGACTTCGGGCAGGTTCTGGACGGTGCTGCAGACGGACGACTCGTCATCCTGAACATTCACAGCAAATCTTACTCTGAAGTTCTGAATATTGATCATATTAATAATCAATAGCTGATATAGGCTCACAGTTCAGATGTAGAGAAACCACCAACACTAGAAAAGATTTAGCTGAATGTTGCTGGAAAATAGAAAAGATTTTACTTTGGAGACTTGCTCTTTCTGCTCTTCCTCTTCTTCTTCTTCTTCTTCTTCTTCTTCTTCTTCCTCCTCTTCCTCTTCTTCTTCTTCTTCTTCTTCTTCCTCCTCATTTTCAGGCAACTCAAAGTCAGACTCGGCCTCGGCGATAGGAACCTTCAAACAGGTGATGTTGTGGTAGCTGCTGGTCTGGTTCCCATGGTTACCGCCTGGGACTGGGACTGGTGGCTGGTCAAAGGTCAGAGCTAAAACCTCCATGTTTTTGTTGTCTTCTTCAGGGTTTACTGCTGGAATCAAACATAAAGGTGTGTAACAAACAACAACAAATAAACAAACAGATTAAATCTGATCCCACCTGAGTGGTCCAGGTTTATGACGGGCTTCTTTCCCAGCAGAGTCCGGATATGCTCCAGGATCCAGGCCTTGGTCCAGGCAACAGCTCTGCTGATCCTGTTTATGGCGATCTGCAGGTTGTTTTCTCCCTCATCATCTGGGGCCGCGAGGTTATCCCCACTGAAGGAACTGAGCAACAAGGCCAGGAACAGGTTCAGGACCTGAAACCAGACCAGAACAGATTCAGGACCTGAAGTAAGGAACAGGTTCAGGACCTGAAACCAGACCAGAACAGGCTCAGGACCTGAAACAAGGAACAGATTCAGGACCTGAAACCAGACCAGAACAGATTCAGGACCTGAAACAAGACCAGAACAGATGCAGGACCTGAAACCAGACCGGAACAGATTCAGGACCAGAAACCAGACCAGAACAGTTTCAGGATCTGAAACAAGGAACAGATTCAGGACCAGAAACCAGACCAGAACAGGTTCAGGACCTGAAACAAGGAACATATTCAGGACCTGAAACAAGGAACAGGTTCAGGACCTGAAACCAGACCAGAACAGATTCAGGACCTGAAACCAGACCAGAACAGATTCAGGACCAGAAACAAGGAACAGGTTCAGGACCTGAAACCAGACCAGAACAGGTTCAGGACCTGAAACAAGAAACAGGTTCAGGACCTGAAACCAGACCAGAACAGATTCAGGACCTGAAACAAGACCAGAATAGACTCAGGACCTGAAACCAGACCAGAACAGGCTCAGGACCTGAAACGAGGAACAGATTCAGGACCTGAAACAAGACCAGAACAGATGCAGGACCTGAAACCAGACCAGAACAGGTTCAGGACCTGAAACAAGGAACAGATTCAGAACCAGAAACCAGACCAGAACAGGTTCAGGACCTGAAACAAGGAACATATTCATGACCTGAAACAAGGAACAGGTTCAGGACCTGAAACCAGACCAGAACAGATTCAGGACCAGAAACTAGGAACAGATTCAGGACATGAAACCAGACCAGAACAGATTCAGGACCTGAAACAAGGAACAGGTTCAGGACCTGAAACCAGACCAGAACAGGTTCAGGACCTGAAACAAGACCAGAATAGACTCAGGACCTGAAATCAGACCAGAACAGGTTCAGGACCTGAAACAAGACCAGAATAGACTCAGGACCTGAAACCAGACCAGAACAGACTCAGGACCAGAAACTAGGAACAGATCCAGGACCTGAATTCTGTTCTTGCTCTCGGTGAAGGAGGATGCATTTCTCTCTGTCTCCCCACCCTCCTTTTTTAACCTGCTTCAGTCTGAGTTTTGTCTTTTGGAGACTCTCTTTACACATCGTACAAATTCAAGAATGATGGATCTGGTCAGCTGATCTCTCAACGCAATTGATCAAATTTTCTCTAATGCAAAATTGGGAGAAGGAGAACCCTCATGCCCTGGCGGGACATTCTTTGCTGGATACTCAATGGACTCCTGGGGGAAGTGGAGGATTGTGTGCCTATCGATGTTGTCAGTCGAGGATGTTGAAGATTTATACACATTTGGATTTATGATTACTAGTTTTCTGCTGTTTGGAGTTGGAGGATACCTGGCATATCAAGAAAATGTGGGCAGCGTTTGAGGGGGTCGGCAGAGCAATCAACACTCAGACTGAGATGTTACGTGAGCAGAATGGGAAGCTGGATGCGACCCTTACACAGGTTCGCAGGCCGGCTGAGGTTCCTGGACTCAGAAGAGAAATGGAATAAATCTGGGAGGAAGCTGATCGCTCGGACCGGGCGGAAAGGTCCTGGAATTTGGCTGTTTGGATTCGCCATTGAGACACACCAGCAAAGACTTCAAGGCAGGCGAAAAAATTAAGAGTCTGCCTGACCCAAACAATTTTTGTTATCTCAATCTGGCTCCCCTGTGCTGGCCTTGGCTGCCAGCTGCAACTTCTCCTGGATGTTATGTAAACAGACGCTCTGCCCCATGTGCTCCCTCCCCTTCCGGAGGACTCCAGTGTAAACTGTTTAGGCTGGCTGATAAACTTTCCATCGCATCAAGGGCAATGGCCTCTGAGACAGTGCTTCATGGACTTACTTTCACACACTCACACGCACACACACACACACTCAATGATTAACATACGCAATTCCCACACCTCCTCACCTGCTTGATGTGGTGTGTATGTGTTGCTTTTTCTTTTTTTCTTTTGCAATCTAAAACTGTATCCTGGTAAGGGTAAAGTGTGAAACATGATTTTTCTCCTCCTCTCACCTTTTCTTCTATCTGGCAGCGCTCATCACTGAGCTGCATGACCACGGACACCCGTCTCCCTCGTTTGTTTTTTATGTTGTCTGTCTGGATGGGTCGTACTGGAACTGCTTGTAATTTCCCCCTCGGGGATTAATAAAGTATTTTTGAAGAATTGAATTGAATTGAATTGAATTGAATTGAATTGAAACAAGGAACATATTCAGGACCTGAAACTAGGAACAGATTCAGGACCTGAAACAAGGAACAGAACATATTCAGAACCTGAAACAAGGAACATATTCAGGACCTGAAACTAGGAACAGATTCAGAACCAGAAACTAGGAACAGATTCAGGACCTGAAACTAGGAACAGATTCAGGACCTGAAACAAGGAACAGAACAGATTCAGAACCTGAAACAAGGAACATATTCAGGACCTGAAACTAGGAACAGATTCAGAACCAGAAACTAGGAACAGATTCAGGGCCTGAAACAAGGAACAGATTTGTGACATGGAATAGGGAAGGTTACCCACCCAGGACCTTGTCAGGTAAACTTGACCCCGGTCTAACTGTCCAACAGAGACTCACCACCAGGTTCCCAATGACCATGACCATCATGAAGACGATCAGACACATGGTCTGATCCGCCACCTCCATGCAGTCCCACATGGTCTCGATCCACTCGCCACACAGGATCCTGAAGATGATGAGGAAGGCGTGGAAGAAGTCGTACATGTGCCACCGAGGAAGCTCGCAGTCCTCTGAGATGCGACAGACGCAGTCTTTGTAGTTCTTCCCAAAGAGCTGCATGCCGACGACCGCAAAGATGAAGACAATGATGGCGAGAACCAGAGTCAGGTTCCCTAGAGCTCCCACCGAGTTCCCGATGATCTTTATCAGCATGTTGAGGGTTGGCCACGATTTGGCCAGCTTAAACACTCGCATCTGGACAGAGAGAAAGCGGGAGGATCCCGGTGAGGTGGCCGATCAGCTTCTGGTCACATGATGAGAAAGATGTAGCACTGACCAATCGGAAGGAGCGCAGCACAGACAGCCCCTGAACATCGGCCAGTCCCAGCTCCACCAGACTCATGGTGACGATGATGCTGTCAAAGATGTTCCAGCCCACCTGTAACCATGACATCAGCAACACCTCGTTACCGTGGGAACGGCTGTCCTCTGCAAGCTGTTGTCTAACAGACAGGAAGTCTGACCTGAAAGTAGTAATATGGGTCCATAGCCAGAAGTTTGAGGACCATCTCAGCAGTAAAGATTCCTGTGAAGACCTGGGGGCCAGAAACCAGAGGTTAGGGGTCATATGAGTACAACATTAAGAAAAGAAGAAGAAGAAGGAGAAGCTAACTGAATGCTGAGAAGAAGCTAACTGAATGCTGAGAAGAAGCTAACTGAATGCTGAGAAGAAGCTAACTGAATGTTGAGAAGAAGCTAACTGAATGCTGAGAAGAAGCTAACTGAATGCTGAGAAGAAGCTAACTGAATGCTGAGAAGAAGCTAACTGAATGCTGAGAAGAAGCTAACTGAATGCTGAGAAGAAGCTAACTGAATGTAACCAGGACTTCATCCCTTATTCATATGTAAACACTTCATAATGACATTTGCCCCGTTTGCTAATAGTGTTTAATGGTGTTTAATGGGGCCGGCTGCTGTGTTGGTGCTCTGACACAACAGAACTCAGCTTTTGATGTCCTGGGAATGAGGAAAGTTTGGATGATGGCAACCTGGAGGCATCTTCCATAAACACCTTCAAAATTAAACTGACATCAAACTGACTGGATAAAATTTAAAATTGAAGTATTAGAACGTCTTGACTGACTTGAAAATGATTGTGTACCAGATCCTCATCACTAACCAGATTTCCAGCACTCAGCAGCCCCTCGAACTCCTCCGTCATTGGGTAATGCTCCATGGCCATAAAGACAGTGTTGAGGACAATGCAGATGGTGATGGCGAGGTCGACGAATGGGTCCATGACGATGGTGTAGAGCAGCTGTTTCAGCCTCCGCCAGCAGCCACAGCAGTTCCACTTCAGGAAGATGTCAGCAAACACATACCAACATGGAGGACACGGTCTCTGGATGTCCTCAAAGCCTGAAACAGAAACTTCTGCGTGATACAGTGTTTTCTGTGAGGGTAGGGCTTAACCTAACACTAACTAACCCTAACTAACCTAACCCTAACTAACATAACTCTAATTAACATAACCCTAACTAACCTAACCCTAACTAACATAACCCTAACTAACATAACCCTAACTAACCTAACTCTAACTAACCTAACCCTTACTAACCTAACCCTAACTAACCTAACTCTAACAAACCTAACCCTAACTAACTTAACTCTAACTAACCTAACCCTAACTAACCTAACCCTAACCCTAAAAGTCATGCCCTTAAAATCCTTCATCGTATTCATCATATTGGTCAAGTGTAACCCACAGCAGAAATACTGCTTTAAAAAAATAAAAACTTCCCTAAAACTATAAAAATCACATCAATATGTGGTGGAAATAATAGAATGTTTAAATAATGTCAAAATTATAAAATATATTTCATTTTACTCAAAATGGAGCACTGACTGAAAGTAGTTTGTCCATGAGTGTTGTAAGCTTGGCATGAGTCAGCTAGCCGTTAAGCTAAGTCGTACAATTGTAAATCCCATTGACTTATGCTAAAAGTACTTGCATACCCGAAGGCTGAATAAATAGCTCAGGGAAACAGTGGGAATTTTCATGTTTTCCTAAAATTATTCTACGTCATAGTTTTGTTATGTTAAATGTGTCAAAAGCTGCACATGAGACATTTTGAAATATGTAATGTTTTTGTGTTGAAATTGAACTGGTTTAATTGTGATGATTGACAAAACTGAACAATAAAAGTCAACTGATAAGTTATACAAAAGAATAATTAGGCATTGGCAAAGGTCAACAGTTTGTAGTGGGACCGGTCGGAGGTCGGTCACCACCGGGGGGACCGGACCCCTGAGTTACAAGCAGAAGCAGCTGGGGGGATTTTTGGCTTTTTGTAACGGTTAATTGATTTTATTTCATTAGGTTTGATTATTGTTTTATTTTTTTAATTATTTTTTAATTGTTAATGGTGCTTTATTTGTTTAATATTTTCTTTTTAATGATCTTTTTTAAATATTTTTTTGTTAGCTTTTTAAATCCCTGATTAGTGAAATTCGGGGGGGATGTGTGGGAGAGAGCATGGCCGTAGCACATATTGTTTAGGGCCAGGGTGTTCTCTGGTAAGGTTAACAATAGCAGGTGTTTGTGGATATCTCACACATCTGTGTGCTGCCATGTGGCCGGTGTGTCTTATAAAGACATTATTATTATAACATTATTACATTATTATAAATCCCCCCATCAATCTGACCCCTCTGGTCTGTTGTGCGGCGAACACCTGAGGGCATGTTGTGTGTGAGTACCGTCCATGGCTGTGGGTTCTTGCTCGTGGCTGTTTGTGTCTGCAGATGAGTTCTTCTTCTGTGTGTCGCCTGCCGCCGCCCTGCTGGCCGCCTGCTGTAAAGACAGGAAACCCAGTTCAGCTGAGAGAGTCAGGTGCTCAGACGGAGCTTCGGCTGTCACCTCGCACCTCCTCCTCCCGCCTCTTCAGCGCCTCCAGGATCTGAGCGTACTCCTCCTCCTTCTGCTTGGCCTCAGCGATGGTCGCCTCATTCTGCTCAGCGTACGCCATGGCAACCACCGCCAGGATCAGGTTTATCAGGTAGAAGGACCCGAGGAAGATGACGACCACAAAGAAGATCATGTAGGTTTTCCCTGCAGCTCGCAGTGTCTGCAGGGAAAGGTCAAAGTTCACACCAAGAGCTCTTACTGTCACTTTGAACTGTTTTTATGTTGCTGTTGAATTTGAAAACCTTTACTTTCAGTAGTTAACCCACTGAGTTAGGTTTGAATCTTATCTGGATGACCCCCCTGCCCCAGTTAAAATGGGGGGCCAAAGGAAATGCATCAAGGACACCCCTCATCCAAGGACACCCCTCATGCAAGGACACCCTTCACCCAGGGACACCCCTCATCCAAGGACACCCCTCATGCAAGGACACCCCTCATCCAAGGACACCCCTCATCCAGGGACACCCCTCATCCAGGGACACCCCTCATCCAAGGACACCCCTCATGCAAGGACACCCCTCATCCCAGGACACCCCTCATCCAAGGACATCCCTCATCCAGGGACATCCCTCATCCCAGGACACCCCTCATCCAAGGACATCCCTCATCCAGGGACATCCCTCATCCAGGGACATCCCTCATCCAAGGACACCCCTCATGCAAGGACATCCCTCATCCAGGGACACCCCTCATCTAAGGACACCCCTCATCCAAGGACACCCCTCATCCAAGGACACCCCTCATCCAAGGATACCCCTCATCCAAGGACACCCCTCATCCAGGGAGACCCCTCATGCAAGGACACCCCTCATCCAGGGACACCCCTCATGCAAGGACACCCCTCATACAAGGACACCCCTCATCCAAGGACACCCCTCATCCAGGACACCCCTCATCCAGGGACACCCCTCATTCAAGGACACCCCTCATCCAAGGACACCCCTCATCCAGGGACACCCCTCATGCAAGGACACCCCTCATCCAAGGATACCCCTCATCCAGGGACACCCCTCATGCAAGGACACCCCTCATGCAAGGACACCCCTCATCCAGGGACACCCCTCATCCAAGGACACCCCTCATCCAGGGACACCCCTCATCCAGGGACAATCCTCATCCAGGGACACCCCTCATCCAGGGACAATCCTCATCCAGGGACACCCCTCATCCAAGGACACCCCTCATCCAGGGACACCCTCATCCAAGGACACCCCTCATGCAAGGACACCCCTCATGCAAGGACACCCCTCATCCAAGGACACCCCTCATCCAGGGACACCCCTCATGCAAGGACACCCCTCATCCAAGGACACCCCTCATCCAGGGACACCCTCATCCAGAGACACCCCTCATGCAAGGACACCCCTCATCCACGGACACCCCTCATCCAGGGACACCCTCATCCAGAGACACCCCTCATGCAAGGACACCCCTCATCCAGGGACACCCTCATCCAGAGACACCCCTCATGCAAGGACACCCCTCATCCACGGACACCCCTCATCCAGGGACACCCTCATCCAGAGACACCCCTCATGCAAGGACACCCCTCATCCAGGGACACCCTCATCCAGAGACACCCCTCATGCAAGGACACCCCTCATGCAAGGACACCCCTCATCCAGAGACACCCCTCACCCAGGGACACCCCTCATGCAAGGACACCCCTCATCCAAGGACACCCCTCATGCAAGGACACCCCTCATGCAAGGACACCCCTCACCCAAGGACACCCCTCATGCAAGGACACCCCTCACCCAAGGACACCCCTCATGCAAGGACACCCCTCACCCAAGGACACCCCTCATCCAGGGACACCCCTCACCCAGACACCCCTCACCCAGAGACACCCCTCATCCAAGGACACCCCTCATCTAAGGACACCCCTCATGCAAGGACACCCCTCATCCAAGGACACCCCTCATGCAAGGACACCCCTCATCCAAGGACACCCCTCATCCAGGGACACCCTCATCCAGAGACACCCCTCATGCAAGGACACCCCTCATCCAGGGACACCCCTCATCCAGGGACACCCCTCATGCAAGGACACCCCTCATCCCAGGACACCCCTCATCCAAGGACATCCCTCATCCAGGGACATCCCTCATCCAGGGACATCCCTCATCCAAGGACACCCCTCATGCAAAGACATCCCTCATCCAGGGACACCCCTCATCTAAGGACACCCCTCATCCAAGGACACCCCTCATCCAAGGATACCCCTCATCCAAGGACACCCCTCATCCAGGGAGACCCCTCATGCAAGGACACCCCTCATCCAGGGACACCCCTCATGCAAGGACACCCCTCATCCAAGGACACCCCTCATCCAAGGACACCCCTCATCCAGGACACCCCTCATCCAGGGACACCCCTCATTCAAGGACACCCCTCATCCAAGGACACCCCTCATCCAGGGACACCCCTCATGCAAGGACACCCCTCATCCAAGGATACCCCTCATCCAGGGAAACCCCTCATGCAAGGACACCCCTCATGCAAGGACACCCCTCATCCAGGGACACCCCTCATCCAAGGACACCCCTCATCCAGGGACACCCCTCATCCAGGGACAATCCTCATCCAGGGACACCCCTCATCCAGGGACACCCCTCATCCAAGGACACCCCTCATCCAGGGACACCCTCATCCAAGGACACCCCTCATGCAAGGACACCCCTCATGCAAGGACACCCCTCATCCAAGGACACCCCTCATCCAAGGACACCCCTCATCCAGGGACACCCCTCATGCAAGGACACCCCTCATCCAAGGACACCCCTCATCCAGGGACACCCTCATCCAGAGACACCCCTCATGCAAGGACACCCCTCATCCAAGGACACCCCTCATCCAGGGACACCCTCATCCAGAGACACCCCTCATGCAAGGACACCCCTCATCCAGGGACACCCTCATCCAGAGACACCCCTCATGCAAGGACACCCCTCATGCAAGGACACCCCTCATGCAAGGACACCCCTCATCCAGAGACACCCCTCACCCAGGGACACCCCTCATGCAAGGACACCCCTCATCCAAGGACACCCCTCATGCAAGGACACCCCTCATGCAAGGACACCCCTCACCCAAAGACACCCCTCATGCAAGGACACCCCTCACCCAAGGACACCCCTCATGCAAGGACACCCCTCACCCAAGGACACCCCTCATCCAGGGACACCCCTCACCCAGAGACACCCCTCACCCAGAGACACCCCTCATCCAAGGACACCCCTCATCCAAGGACACCCCTCATGCAAGGACACCCCTCATGCAAGGACACCCCTCATCCAAGGACACCCCTCATGCAAGGACACCCCTCATCCAAGGACACCCCTCATCCAGGGACACCCTCATCCAGAGACTCCCCTCGTGCAAGGACACCCCTCATCCAGGGACACCCTCATGCAAGGACACCCCTCATGCAAGGACACTCCTCATCCAAGGACACCCCTCATGCAAGGACACCCCTCATCCAGGGACACCCCTCATCCAAGGACACCCCTAATGCAAGGACACCCCTCATCCAAGGACACCCCTCATCCAGAGACACCCCTCATGCAAGGACACCCCTCATGCAAGGACACCCCTCATCCAAGGATACCCCTCATCCAAGGACACCCCTCATGCAAGGACACCCCTCTCCAGGGACACCCTCATCTAAGGACACCCCTCATCTAAGGACACCCCTCATGCAAGGACACCCCTCATGCAAGGACACCCCTCATGCAAGGACACCCCTCATGCAAGGATACCCCTCATCCAAGGACACTCCTTATGCAAGGATACCCCTCATGCAAGGACACCCCTCATGCAAGGACACCCTCATCTAAGGACACCCCTCTCCAGGTTGATCAAGCCTCGAGGTGAATCAGTTTTGTTCTAGTGTGGCATCATCGTAGTAGGTATTTAAAAGTACTGACCAGCTGGAACAGGTTCTCCCAGAAGTCCTGGGTCATGAGTCTGAACAGAGCCAGGAAGGCCCAGCCAAAGGAGTCGTAGCTGGTGTAGTCGTAGTTGGGGTTCCTCCCTGCTTTCAGACAGATGTAGCCATCCGGACAGACCCTGAACACAGCAGCAGCGTCAGTGCTGTGGTAGGTATCCTTGTTGAAGTGTTGTTTTTTTAAAGTATTTTTTGGGGCTTTTTATGCCTTTTTAATGATAGGACAGTGTGAGAGAGACAGGAAGCAGAGAGATGGGGAAGACACGCAGCAAAGGGCCGCTCGGTGCGGGAGTCGAACCCGGGCCCGCTGCATCGAGGACTAAACCTCTGTACATGGGGCGGCTGCTTAACCCACCACGCCACCGACCGCCCCAGTTGAAGTGTTGTTAGCGTGTTGTTGTTAGCGTGTTAGCATGCACGTACCCGGCATCCGAGCTGTTCCCACACAGCAGAGCGTCCATCTGCCCCGGCAGGTGGTAGTAGTTCTCTGTCAGACACACAGCTCACCTTTAGGGTTTACTGGAAGAAGATGGTTTAAAACAACAATCTGACCTTCGTTACCTGGGTTGTTGATGTGTTCCTCAAAATTAAAGTCCCAGCTACTGTTGCTGTGGGTGCTGTTGCCATGGAGACTGGCATTGAAGGTGTGGTTGCTGAGCAACGATGGCGGCATCAGGACACATTTCTGCCTCAGGTTTCCCATGAAAAGCTGCAGACCAATCAGAGCGAAGACGCTGAGGCAGAACACAGTCAGGATCATGACGTCAGCCAGCTTCTTCACTGATTGGATGAGAGCTCCCACAATCGTCTTTAGACCTGCGGAGAGGGCGGGGCTTAAAGGCTGATCCACCAATCAGAGAAGTCAACGTCAAGTCATCAACAGAAACTACAGACCACGAGTAAACTGACACGTGCACACTTACACGTGCACACACACCTGCACGTGCACACACACTCCTGCACGTGCACACACACCTGCACGTGCACACACACTCCTGCACATGCACACCTACACGTGCACGCATACACACACGTGCACACACACACATGCACGTGTGCTTACACACGTGCACGCTCACACACACCTACATGTGCACACACACATGCACGTGCACACACACACGTGCACACACACATGCACGTGCGCTTACACACGTGCACGCTCACACACACCTACACGTGCACACACACATGCACGTTTACACACACACATGCACACATGCACGTGCGCTTACACACGTGCAAGCTCACACACACCTACACGTGCACACACACATGCACGTGCACACACACGTGCACACACACACCTACACGTGCATACACACACACACACGTGCACACTCACCAGGGATGACCGTGATGGTTTTCAGCGCTCGCAGAACTCTGAATGTCCTCAGTGCAGAAACGTTTCCCAGATCTACGAACTCCGTCAGATATCTGAAACACAGAGACCCTCTTCATCCTCCTCATCAGCTTCATCAGCTTCATCAGCTTCATTTAATCAGAGTGAGAAACCGTGGGGACTCTTTCTTATAAACCGTATGATGAGTCAGAGTTAGATTATTACGCCATGCTGATGACCATGAAGTCCAGCCAGTTCCACGGGTCTTTGAGGAAAGTGAAGCCTCCGACACAGAATCCTCTCGACAAAACTTTCACGGTTGCTTCAAACGTGTAGATGCCTGTGAACACGTACCTGTGGATGGAAACAGCAGAAAACAGTTACCCACATTTACCCTGCACCTCAAAGGGTGCAGGGCGCTGTGTTTGGTCTGAGTTTTGTTGTTTCATGTTGTGATGTCAGTCATTCCAGTGTGTGTGTGCGTGCACGTGTAGGTGCATGTGCTTACTCCACCGTCTTGCTCCATGCTGGAGGATCACTCATGGTCATGAAGACACAGTTGGCCAGAATCGTCACCATGATGAACAAACTGAATAAAGTTTTAGTTGTAAGGAAGAAGATCAGTCAGCTGGTTGTTAATCAGTAATCAGTAGATGTCTTGTTTAAGCAGTTATAGTGACCTCTGGCAGCTGATTGGTTAAATGTGTCATGTGATGTGATGTGTCATGATGTTGTCAGACATGTGCAGAGTGACATCATGAAGGTGTCAGAGTGACATCATGATGGTGTCAGACATGTGCAGAGTGACATCATGATGGTGTCAGACATGTGCAGAGTGACATCATGATGGTGTCAGACATGTGCAGAGTGACATCATGATGGTGTCAAACATGTGCAGAGTGACATCATGATGGTGTCAGACATGTGCAGAGTGACATCACGATGGTGTCAGACATGTGCAGAGTGACATCATGATGGTGTCAGACATGTGCAGAGTGACATCATGATGGTGTCAGACATGTGCAGAGTGACATCATGAAGGATATGAATGGATCAGGATCCTGATGGAGTAGATCCTCAGACGACTGAACGGGCTCAGCCAGTAACAGGCGGGCTCAGCATTAAACCTGTAGATGGTGTTTCCTTTGCTGAGCACGATGAAGGTCTGCAGATGGGAGAGAGACAGGTGACATTGATAATGAGCCAAACTAAAAGAACTTCTGCAGACAAACAAACAAACGATAAAAAATGACTTCAACCAAAACAACTCAACAGAACTAGTTTAAATCTTTTAGCTCAGCAGATTTCTTCATTCAGTTCCTCCAGCTGCTCATCGACTCCAGCGAGGAAACTAAAGAATCCGATGCCTCTGCATCTTATTGCATCTGGAACCACATATGGAAAGCTGCTGCTCTCAGATTACATTCTGACTTCATGTGCTGTGTTTATGAATAAAACTGAATTTATTTCAGTTCATCCTTAATGGACACACATAATATATAATAATATATATATATGTATATATCTTTAGGTTGTACTCTGAATCCTTCTCCACAGCGGGTGGGCTTACAGACCTTCTGGGATTGGTAGAAGGGATCCAGTTCTTCCAGTGGGGTGTTGATAAACTCAGGGGGGGGGTCTCCGTAGATGAACGGGAGGGGCTTCCCGGCCTCCAGATCGCTGGCAGGTTTTGGAAGGTCTTCCTCTGCTATCTGTGACTCAGAATCAGGGTTATCTCAGGTTATCATCGTTCAGATTCCTGATGATGGCGGTTGGACGCATGTTTCCTACCTCGATGTTCTTCTCCTTCCTCCTCTGCTGCTCCTTCTCCTCAGCTTCATGCCGCCGCTGGATTTCCTCCAGTGAGGCCGGGGTGAAGTGTCTGAATACCTCTGCACCAACAGGGGGCAGCAGAGGCGCCATCTTGGCATCGTGCAGCACCTCCCAAGGTTTTGTGTTGCCTAGCAACTGGCTCCTGCAGAATACAAGCAGGAGAGAAGTCAGCGTGGTGATGGAAACTGTGAAGGATGCAAAACAAGACAATAAAAACAAAACAACAAAAACAAGACAACAAAAACAAGACAGCAAAAACAAGGCAACAAAAACAAAAACAAAGCAACAAAAACAAGACAACAAAAACAAAACAACAAAAACAAGACAACAAAAGCAAGACAACAAAAACAAGACAACAAAAACAAGACAATGCAACAAAAACAAAACAACATAAACAAGACAACAAAAACAAAAACAAAACAACAAAAACAAGACAACAAAAACAAGACAAAAACAAGACAACAAAAACAAAAACAAGACAACATAAACAAGACAACAAAAACAAGACAACAAGAACAAGACAACAAAAACAAGGCAACAAAAACAAGACAAAAAGAAAACAAAACAAGACAACAAAAACAAAACAAAACAAGACAACAAAGACAAGACAACAAAAACAAAGCAAGACAACAAAAACAAGACAACAAAAACAAAACAACAATAACAATACCAAAACAAGACAACAAAACAAAATAAAACAAGAAAACACAAAGCAAACTCACATAACCTGGGGGGTATTCCTAGAAGCTGGCTTAGCGGAAAGCCTGGCTTATTTTGCTACTTCTGGCTAAATTTAGCAAGAGTTCCGTTCCATAAAGGTGGCTTATTTGAACGCCCGCTGAGTAACCATGGTAGTTTATGCTGCTGAACTAGCCTGGTCTCGGGCAGGCTAAAGTTGAAGCTTAGCTTAGCTGCAACTCAAAAAATGTCCGACCGGCTGAAACGGACTCCGGAAAGAAATGTTCACCTAGAATTCTGCGCTCCCGCAACTCATGTCTTGTCTAAAAAACGAAGCAAAAACTGGTTATCATATCACCACCTTCACTGTCTCGAAAAATCAATCAGTCGGTGCCAGTGCAACTAAAGAAACGCAACTATACACACGTATTGAACATGAAATTAAATGAGACAGAACATGGTATTCATTAAAACTAATCAATACCTAACAAACATCCGATCTACACCCACGTAGGACCAGACTCAGAAAAATGGGGGACAGCTAATAATGTTAATGATACAAATTATTGAAAGCTCCTTTCAAAACAGTCAAGGACAAATAAGATATTAGATAAAACGCAGGAATTAAAACATCATACCATATTGAAAATACACAGAACGGAGCAATAAATGGAGGTAAGCAAAGTTAAACGGATGGGTTTTGAGTTAAGACTTGAACAGAGGGAGAGTGTCAGTATTGCGAATGTCGGGGGGGGGGGCACCTCTGTCCTTTCAGGCTGCTGCTCCACATTTACAGTAGCCGATAATGTAAAACAACCTACTGACTGAAGTATTTGCATTAAGTTCATCATCTCCCTCAGGCTTCCCTAATGTTATCGGTGCACTACACTGTACCCATGTACGCATCCAAGGCAAGGCAATGTGTAGAGCACAATTCGTACACATGGCAATTCAAAGTGCTTTACAGCTACATAAAATCACAAGAAGGCAATAAAATCATTCCAAAAAACAAAAAAATCATTAATTAATTAATTTAAAAGTGAAGAGTGCAGATACAATACTTTCAGGTGTCATATGCACATCTAAATAGAACTGTTTTCAGTCTGGATTTAAACATTGTCACATTGTCCAGGCCCCTGCTGGACCCGTGGAGGCTGACTATGTAAACCGAACATTTTTCCATATCCTAAATGTACAGGTACACTTGGGGATAATTGTCCATAGACTCTGAACTGGATTTCTCATTTTGAAAAGTACCACATCAACCCCTTTGAGTAATGCTGAGCAATGTTACATTTATGCCCTGTGAAAGCTCATCATTGACTCCTATCCTCCGTGCATACAGATGATCTGTGATGGAGCTCATTTCATTTCCAACATTGAGGCTAAATGGCCGGGATCAGTTCATGATTCTAGGATGTTCCGAGCATCCTCACTGGCACAGAGGTTTGCACAAGGCAAGAGAATTTTACTGACCTGAAGGAGTGTACTTTTGAAGTAAGGTGTAGCATAGGCAGAATTTTGGTAATCTAATGAGAGGTCAGGTGTAGAGGTCATCTTAAGGAATTTAAAGTGCTCGTCATACTTTATTATAGATAACCATATAAGGTACATATTGCATCAAATTGCCTAAAGTCTTAACACATGTATATCCATCCAACATTTCTCTTATTCTGCAGGAGAGTTCAATGGTGTCCTGCTTGGGGACAGAGGCTATGCATGCTGGCCGTACCTCCTCACGCCATATCCTGATCCAGGAACAAGGGCATGCACATGCACATGCACATGCACATGCACATGCACATGCACATGCACATGCACATGCACATGCACATGCTAAAACAAGGGCACGGATAGAAATGACCTTTGGCCAAATTAAATACAGGTTCATTGCTTAAAGTTCTCAGGCACCATGGCTGACTTCTGACAGAGCCATCTTAAATGAATAGTATACTTCATATTTTATACATTTTGTCTTGTGGACAACTTTTCAGGCTGAAGTCTTTTCTTCCTTGAGTCCCTGCAGGTTCCAGTGCCTGAAAGGACTCAGTTTCTCCTGACACAGTGAGGGACCTATACAGGGACACATATTTCCTTTGATCCTTGTTGTTGTGACCTTTGAGTTAGAACTTCTTTTCATAATTTAGCATTGACACAGTAGCAGTTTAAGTCAGAGCAAGTGTAAGAAGGCTAAATGGACAGAGATTATTTATAACTTTCCACATGTTTAGGTCATGGCACCCCACTGTGAATATAAATGTAAAAAACACATTTCTAACACTTTGCATGAACCGTACAATAATGACAAGTTTGAGTTCAAGTTGTGTTGAATTGTTTAATTATTATTACATGTTTATCAAGCTGTGGAGAGAAAACAGAATTAAATACAGTTCACAACACGAAATTCTCCTTTATCTGAATTTATACTAACATCCCTCTCTAGTTTCATAATCTCTAGCTTGATCTTTTTTATTTTCAGTTTCTTGTATTCCATATCTAGTTTGGTGCTCTCTTTATTGGACAAACACATTTCTTCAAAGGCTACTTACCACTCTGAAATATGTTCCTGTACTTTACCTTCACTTGCTGCCAGGTACGCTTTTGGCTGTTAAGATTGCTCCTGTTGAGATGTAACAGTGAAAAATTAATATGTGGGTCTCACACACAGGATAATATAGTCACAAAGTATGATGACGCGTGTCGATTATTGGGTTATTAATAAAGTGAGCAGGGCCAGTATATTTGTGCTGTACATCTCATACAGAGACAATTCAGCATGCTTTATGTAAACACATTATAACACCAAGAGGAGAGCATAAATACATGAGGACAGTAAAATGAATGTCAATGGTATGAAACTTTCATAACTTACGCGTTTAGTCTGTCTGCAGTTGTTAGCCGTTTCTTCGCTTTATTGATCGCAGCTGTATTACCATTTCTGGTGATGACACTTTTAAAATCCTCAAACAGCTCCATCAGCATTATTTGTTCAGCTGCCGAAAAAATAACAGCTCTTGTCTCGCTCTCCTTTTCACACAGATCTCCGTTTTTCCACAATCTACTCGTCAGGGCTTCTTACGTTCCGCGTGCACTCGCACTAAGCTAGGCTATGTAAGCCTCGCTTGGATTAGCCTCACCGAGATGCAGCTAAAATGTCTTCGTGGAACGACTTGAGGCTTAATTGGGAGATGGCGCTAGTTCAAGCGACGCTTTCCGGCTATAGCCTGGCTTTCTTTAGCTACTTTCTAGGAATACCCCCCTGTTCCTAATCAGCACTGCTCATGGGTGCGCTTCCATGGCAACACAGGACCAGGTGACCTCAAAAAGAAGGAGAAAAGAATCAACACAAAATCTTAAACATTAAGTTAACACATTACCAAGTTTAAACCGTGCCCAAACAGAAAAACCCACATTAGATCAGAATATAAAAAAATACAAACATACACATGTTAGTGAGGGAAAAATACAAAAAATACAAAAACAAGACAACAAAAACAAGACAACAAAAACAAGACAACAAAACAAGACAACAAAAACAAAACAACAAAAACACAAACAAGACAACAAAAACAAAACAAACTCACATAATCATGACAGTTACACACAATGAACCAGATCTAACATCCAGCCAATCACAGGTGACCACCTGATAACCTGAACCTGAAGCAAACAGGTTCCTCAGCCCCACAGAGAACCAGAGACCAGTTTCTCTGAGAGGATGCCCGAGATGTTGGTCTGACCCAGAGACACAAACATGTTGGTCTGACCCAGAGACACAAACCCAGCAGGACTGTTTACAGCTCTGAGAAACGTCCTCAGTAATCATCCAGCTGCCTCCGGTTCTACAACCTCACAACCCACCAATCAGAGCAGTCTTTATGAAAGTAAAACCAAAGCAGAGTGAGTGTCTGGGTGTTGTAGTTTAGTTCAGGAGTTCTCTGATGTTCAGGACTCCATCCCTCTGACTCACACTTCTCCACTTCTGTTCCTCAGCTGCTGCTGGTTTTAATACATTTTGTGTTTTTTTGTGTTTTATTTTGTTTTTTTTTATTTTGTGTTTTTCTGTTTTATTTTTATTTATTTTTATTTTGGGTTTTTTGTTTTATTTGTGTTTTATTTTTTATTTATTTGGTGTTTTTCTGTTTTATTTTGTGTTTTTTTGTTTTATTTGGTGTTTTTCTGTTTTATTTTGGTTTTTTTCAGTTTCCTCGAATGTTTTAAGGACACACTGCACACCATGCTGAGATATGCCAAGTTTTCAGCTAACAGCTCTTTGGGAATCACCTTGTTGCTGCAGAAATCCTGTTTTCTGTCTGTCAGACTGTGTTATCTGTGCTGTTTTTGGGAACAGATGATGCGTCTCAGGGACAGGCTGCTGGATCAGATCTCTATAAACCCCTCCTGTGATGGTTTGCCCCACCCTCTGGTTGCCATGGCAGCAGCAGCTGTTGGGAGGCATCAGTTTGACCCTCCGGTGTACGGTTACAGCACTAGATGACCCAGCTCATTCCAACGCTCACACACTCCTCATTCCTCCGTGAGTTCCTACACGGCTTCCTTTCAGCCCCTCCTCACCTCCTCTGATCAGCCGCTGACCTCCTGCTCTCACTTCCTTTCATCTTCTTACTCCTTCAGGCTATTTCTGGCACACAATTAAACATGTCGCAGCTGATTCTCTGAGGATATACTTAAAAACTTGCTGACTTTGATGAAATATTTTTATGGACCAGAGGGGTGAAGAGTTCAGATGGATCTGAAACATTGCTTTAGCTTTTCTGTCTGTTTGAACTCTCCATATGATCCATATGATCACTGCCGGCTCACAGACTTTATTTTACTGGTTTCAGCTTTCATAGAACTGAATTATTGAGGGAAGTTTGTCATTCTTGACACTCTGGAGCTGGAGTAACCAAAATGAAAGCTGCTGTCCAAAAATGTATTATTTGATAGATTTATTGATTGAAATAAGATACAGAAGCTTCGTGAGTCCGTCGGATCACCATCAGTGCTGGTTCCCACAAATATTAGGATACACGCTAAATAAAGCCTCACACACAGCTGTTTACTCTGCAAGGGGAGCTTTAAGGGACGGTGGGGAAGGCTGTGAGGACCATCTGACCATCTAACCATCATCTAACCATCATCTAACAATCTGACCATCATCTGACCATCATCTAACCATCATCTAACCATCATCTAACCTTCATCTGACCATCTGACCATCATCTGACCATCATCTGACCATCATCTGACCATCTGACCATCATCTGACTATCATCTAACCATCTAACCATCATCTGACCATCATCTGACCATCTAACCATCATCTGACCATCATCTGACCATCATCTGACCATCTAACCATCATCTGACCATCATCTGACCATCATCTGACCATCATCTGACCATCATCTAACCATCATCTGACCATCATCTGACCATCATCTGACCATCATCTGACCATCATCTGACCATCATCTAACCATCATCTGACCATCATCTGACCATCATCTGACCATCATCTGACCATCATCTAACCATCATCTAACCATCATCTAACCATCATCTGACCATCATCTGACCATCTAACCATCATCTGACCATCATCTGACCATCATCTAACCATCTGACCATCATCTGACCATCATCTGACCATCATCTGACCATCTAACCATCATCTGACCATCATCTGACCATCATCTGACCATCATCTGACCATCATCTGACCATCATCTGACCATCATCTAACCATCATCTGACCATCATCTGACCATCATCTAACCATCATCTAACCATCATCTGACCATCATCTAACCATCTGACCATCATCTGACCATCATCTGACCATCATCTGACCATCTAACCATCATCTGACCATCATCTAACCATCATCTAACCATCATCTGACCATCATCTGACCATCATCTGACCATCATCTAACCATCATCTGACCATCATCTGATCATCATCTGACCATCATCTGACCATCATCTGACCATCATCTGACCATCATCTAACCATCATCTGACCATCATCTAACCATCATCTGACCATCATCTGACCATCATCTGACCATCATCTGACCATCATCTAACCATCATCTGACCATCATCTGACCATCATCTAACCATCATCTAACCATCATCTGACCATCATCTAACCATCTGACCATCATCTGACCATCATCTGACCATCATCTGACCATCTAACCATCATCTGACCATCATCTAACCATCATCTAACCATCATCTGACCATCATCTGACCATCATCTGACCATCATCTAACCATCATCTGACCATCATCTGATCATCATCTGACCATCATCTGACCATCATCTGACCATCATCTGACCATCATCTGACCATCATCTGACCATCATCTGACCATCATCTAACCATCATCTGACCATCATCTGACCATCATCTAACCATCATCTAACCATCATCTGACCATCATCTAACCATCATCTAACCATCATCTAACCATCATCTGACCATCATCTGACCATCATCTGACCATCATCTGACCATCATCTAACCATCATCTGACCATCATCTAACCATCATCTGACCATCATCTGACCATCATCTGACCATCATCTAACCATCATCTGACCATCATCTGATCATCATCTAACCATCATCTGACCATCATCTGACCATCATCTGACCATCATCTGACCATCATCTAACCATCATCTGACCATCATCTAACCATCATCTAACCATCATCTGACCATCATCTGATCATCATCTGACCATCATCTGACCATCATCTGACCATCATCTGACCATCATCTAACCATCATCTGACCATCTGACCATCATCTGACCATCATCTAACCATCATCTGACCATCATCTGACCATCATCTAACCATCATCTGACCATCTGACCATCATCTGACCATCATCTAACCATCATCTGACCATCATCTGACCATCATCTAACCATCATCTGACCATCTGACCATCATCTGACCATCATCTAACCATCATCTGACCATCTAACCATCATCTAACCATCATCTGACCATCATCTGACCATCATCTAACCATCATCTGACCATCTAACCATCATCTGACCATCATCTAACCATCATCTGACCATCATCTGACCATCATCTAACCATCATCTGACCATCATCTAACCATCATCTGACCATCATCTAACCATCATCTGACCATCATCTGACCATCATCTGACCATCTGACCATCATCTGACCATCATCTGACCATCATCTGACCATCATCTAACCATCATCTGACCATCTGACCATCATCTGACCATCATCTAACCATCATCTGACCATCTGACCATCATCTGACCATCATCTAACCATCATCTGACCATCTGACCATCATCTGACCATCATCTAACCATCATCTAACCATCATCTAACCATCTGACCATCATCTGACCATCATCTAACCATCATCTGACCATCTGACCATCATCTGACCATCATCTAACCATCATCTGACCATCTGACCATCATCTGACCATCATCTGACCATCTAACCATCATCTGACCATCATCTAACCATCATCTGACCATCTGACCATCATCTGACCATCATCTAACCATCATCTGACCATCTGACCATCATCTGACCATCATCTGACCATCTAACCATCATCTGACCATCATCTAACCATCATCTGACCATCTGACCATCATCTGACCATCATCTAACCATCATCTAACCATCATCTAACCATCTGACCATCATCTGACCATCATCTAACCATCATCTGACCATCTGACCATCATCTGACCATCATCTAACCATCATCTGACCATCATCTGACCATCATCTGACCATCATCTGACCATCTAACCATCATCTGACCATCATCTAACCATCATCTAACCACCATCTGACCATCATCTAACCATCATCTGACCATCTGACCATCATCTGACCATCATCTGACCATCATCTGACCATCATCTGACCATCATCTAACCATCATCTGACCATCATCTGACCATCATCTGACCATCATCTGACCATCATCTGACCATCATCTAACCATCATCTGACCATCATCTGACCATCATCTGACCATCATCTAACCATCATCTGACCATCATCTAACCATCATCTGACCATCATCTGACCATCATCTGACCATCATCTGACCATCATCTAACAATCATCTAACATCATCTGACCATCATCTGACCATCATCTAACCATCATCTAACCATCATCTGACCATCATCTAACCATCATCTGACCATCATCTGACCATCATCTGACCATCATCTAACCATCATCTGACCATCATCTAACCATCATCTAACCATCATCTGACCATCATCTGACCATCATCTAACCATCATCTGACCATCATCTGACCATCATCTGACCATCATCTAACCATCTAACCATCATCTGACCATCATCTAACCATCATCTAACCACCATCTGACCATCATCTAACCATCATCTGACCATCATCTGACCATCATCTGACCATCATCTGACCATCATCTAACCACCATCTAACCATCATCTGACCATCATCTAACCATCATCTAACCACCATCTAACCATCATCTAACCATCATCTAACCATCATCTAACCATCATCTAACCATCATCTGACCATCATCTGACCATCATCTAACCATCATCTGACCATCATCTGACCATCATCTGACCATCATCTAACCATCTAACCATCATCTGACCATCATCTAACCATCATCTAACCACCATCTGACCATCTGACCATCATCTGACCATCATCTGACCATCATCTAACCATCATCTGACCATCATCTAACCATCATCTGACCATCATCTGACCATCATCTGACCATCATCTGACCATCATCTGACCATCATCTGACCATCATCTAACATCATCTGACCATCATCTGACCATCATCTGACCATCATCTAACCATCATCTAACCATCATCTGACCATCATCTGACCATCATCTGACCATCATCTAACCATCATCTGACCATCATCTGACCATCATCTAACATCATCTGACCATCATCTGACCATCATCTGACCATCATCTAACCATCATCTAACCATCATCTGACCATCATCTGACCATCATCTGACCATCATCTAACCATCATCTAACCATCATCTGACCATCATCTGACCATCATCTAACCATCATCTAACCATCATCTAACCATCATCTGACCATCATCTGACCATCATCTGACCATCATCTGACCATCATCTAACCATCATCTAACCATCATCTAACCATCATCTGACCATCATCTAACCATCATCTGACCATCATCTGACCATCATCTGACCTCAATCTGACCATCATCTGACCATCATCTGACCATCATCTGACCATCATCTAACCATCATCTAACCATCATCTGACCATCATCTGACCATCATCTGACAATCATCTGACCATCATCTAACCATCATCTAACATCATCTACCATCATCTGACCATCATCTGACCATCATCTGACCATCATCTAACCATCATCTGACCATCATCTGACCATCATCTGACCATCATCTGACCATCATCTAACCATCATCTGACCATCATCTGACCATCATCTAACCATCATCTAACCATCATCTAACCCATCGACATCATCTGACCATCATCTGACCATCATCTGACCATCATCTTACCATCATCTAACCATCATCTACCATCATCTGACCATCATCTGACCATCATCTGACCATCATCTGACCATCATCTAACCATCATCTAACCATCATCTACCATCATCTAACCATCATCTGACCATCATCTGACCATCATCTGACCATCATCTAACCTCATTGACCATCATCGACCATCATCTAAACCATCATCTAACCATCATCTGACCATCATCTAACCATCATCTGACATCATCTGACCATCATCTGACCATCATCTGACCATCATCTGACCATCATCTGACCATCATCTGACCATCATCTGACCATCATCTGACATCATCTAATGCCATCATCTGACCATCATCTCCCCGACCATCATCTAACCATCATCTGACCATCGATCTGACCATCATCTGACCATCATCTGACCATCATCTGAACCATCATCTGACCATCATCTGAACCATCATCTAACCATCATCTAACCATCATCTGACCATCATCTGACCATCATCTAACCATCATCTGACCATCATCTGACCATCATCTAACCATCATCTAACCATCATCTAACCATCATCTGACCATCATCTGACCATCATCTAACCATCATCTAACCATCATCTAACCATCATCTAATCCATCATCTGACCATCATCTGACCATCATCTGACCATCATCTGACCATCATCTGACCATCATCTAGACCATCATCTAACCATCATCTAACCATCATCTGACCATCATCTGACCATCATCTGACCATCATCTAACCATCATCTAACCATCATCTGACATCATCTGACCATCATCTAACCATTCATCTGACCATCATCTGACAATCATCTAACCATCATCTAACCATCATCTGACCATCATCTGACCATCATCTGACCATCATCTGACCATCATCTACCATCATCTAACCATCATCTAACCATCATCTGACCATCATCTGACCATCATCTGACTATCATCTAACCATCATCTGACCATCATCTGACCATCTGACCATCATCTGACCATCATCTAACCATCATCTAACCATCATCTGACCATCATCTGACCATCATCTGACCATCATCTAACCATCATCTGACCATCTGACCATCATCTGACCATCATCTGACCATCATCTGACCATCATCTAACCATCATCTAACCATCATCTAACCATCATCTGACCATCTGACCATCATCTGACCATCATCTGACCATATCTAACCATCACTAACCATCATCTGACCATCATCTAACCATCATCTAACCATCATCTAACATCATCTGACCATCTGACCATCATCTGACCATCATCTAACCATCATCTAACCATCATCTAACCATCATCTGACCATCATCTAACCATCATCTGACCATCTGACCATCATCTGACCATCATCTAACATCATCTGACCTCTGACCATCATCTGACCATCATCTGACCATCATCTGAACCATCATCTACCATCATCTGACATCATCTGACCATCATCTAACCATCATCTGACCATCTGACCATCATCTGACATCATCTGACCATCATCTGACCATCATCTAACCATGCATCTGACCATCATCTAACCATCATCTAACCATCATCTGACCATCATCTGACCATCATCTAACCATCATCTGACCATCATCTGACCATCATCTAACCATCATCTAACCATCATCTAACCATCATCTGACCACTGACCATCATCTGACCATCATCTGACCATCATCTGACCATCATCTAACCATCATCTGACCATCATCTGACCATCATCTAACCATCATCTGACCATCATCTGACCATCATCTGACCATCATCTAACCATCATCTACCATCATCTACCATCATCTAACCATCATCTAACCATCATCTGAACCATCATCTAACCATCATCTGACCATCATCTACCATCATCTAACCATCATCTGACCATCATCTGACCATCATCTGACATCATCTAACCATCATCTGACCATCATCTGACCATCATCTGACCATCATCTGACCATCATCTAACCATCATCTGACCATCATCTGACCATCATCTGACCATCATCTAACATCATTACCCATCTGACCATCATCTGACCATCATCTAACCATCATCTGACCATCATCTAACCATCATCTGACCATCACCTGACCATCATCTGACCATCATCTGACCATCATCTGACCATCATCTGACCATCATCTAACCATCATCTGACCATCACCTGACCATCATCTAACCATCATCTGACCATCATCTGACCATCATCTGACCATCATCTAACCATCATCTGACCATCATTGACCATCATCTGACCATCATCTGACCATCATCTGGACCATCATCTGACCATCATCTGACCATCATCTGACCATCATCTAACCATCATTGACCATCATCTGACCATCATCTGACCATCATCTGACCATCATCTAACCATCATCTGACCATCATCTAACCATCATCTAACCATCATCTGACCATCATCTAACCATCATCTAACCATCATCTGACCATCATCTGACCATCATCTAACCATCATCTGACCATCACCTGACCATCATCTAACCATCATCTGACCATCATCTGACCATCATCTGACCATCATCTAACCATCATCTGACCATCATCTGACCATCATCTGACCATCATCTGACCATCATCTGACCATCATCTGACCATCATCTGACCATCATCTGACCATCATCTAACCATCATCTGACCATCATCTGACCATCATCTGACCATCATCTGACCATCATCTAACCATCATCTGACCATCATCTAACCATCATCTAACCATCATCTGACCATCATCTAACCATCATCTGACCATCATCTACATCATCTGACCATCATCTGACCATCATCTGACCATCATCTAACCATCATCTACCATCATCTGACCATCATCTGACCATCATCTAACCATCATCTGACCATCATCTGACCATCATCTGACCATCATCTGACCATCATCTAACCATCATCTGACATCATCTGACCATCATCTGACCATCATCTAACCATCATCTGACCATCATCTAACCATCATCTGACCATCATCTACCATCATCTAACCATCATCTAACCATCATCTAACCATCATCTAACCATCATCTAACCATCATCTGACCATCATCTGACCATCATCTGACCATCATCTACCATCATCTAACCATCATCTGACCATCATCTAACCATCATCTAACCATCATCTGACCATCATCTGACCATCATCTGACTATCATCTAACCATCATCTGACCATCATCTGACCATCATCTGACCATCATCTGACCATCATCTAACCATCATCTAACCATCATCTGACCATCATCTAACTATCATCTGACCATCATCTGACCATCATCTGACCATCATCTAACCATCATCTGACCATCATCTGACCATCATCTGACCATCATCTGACCATCATCTGGCCATCATCTGACCATCATCTAACCATCATCTGACCATCATCTAACCATCATCTGACCATCATCTGAACCATCATCTGACCATCATCTGACCATCATCTAACCATCATCTGACCATCATCTGACATCATCTGACCATCATCTAACCATCATCTACCATCATCTGACCATCATCTACCATCATCTGACCATCATCTGACCATCATCTGACCATCATCTGACCATCATCTGACCATCATCTAACCATCATCTAACCATCATCTAACCATCATCTAACCATCATCTGAACCATCATCTAACCATCTCTTGACCATCATCTGACCATCATCTAACCATCATCTAACCATCATCTGACCATCATCTAACCATCATCTAACCATCATCTGACCATCATCTGACCATCATTCTACCATCATCTGACCATCAATCTAACAATCATCTGACCATCATCTGACCATCATCTAACCATCACTGACCATCATCTGACCATCATCTGACCATCATCTGACCATCATCTGACCATCATCTGACCATCATCTGACCATCATCTAACCATCATCTGACCATCATCTGACATCATCTGACCATCATCTGACCATCATCTAACCATCATCTGACCATCATCTGACCATCATCTGACCATCATCTGACCATCATCTGACCATCATCTGACCATCATCTGACCATCATCTGACCATCATCTGACCATCATCTGACCATCATCTAACAATCATCTGACCATCATCTGACCATCATCTAACATCATCTGACCATCATCTGACCATCATCTAACCATCATCTGACCATCATCTAACCATCATCTAACCATCATCTGACCATCATCTGACCATCATCTGACCATCATCTGACATCATCTGACCATCATCTAACCATCATCTAACCATCATCTGACCATCATCTAACCATCATCTGACCATCATCTGACCATCATCTAACCATCATCTGACCATCATCTGACCATCATCTAACCATCATCTGACCATCATCTGACCATCATCTGACCATCATCTGACCATCATCTAACCATCATCTGACCATCATCTAACCATCATCTGACCATCATCTGACCATCATCTAACCACATCTGACCATCATCTAACCATCATCTGACCATCATCTGAACCATCATCTGACCATCATCTAACCATCATCTAACCATCATCTACCATCATCTGACCATCATCTAACCATCATCTAACCATCATCTGACCATCATCTAACCATCATCTGACATCATCTGACCATCATCTAACCATCATCTGACCATCATCTGACCATCATCTGACCATCATCTAACCATCATCTAACCATCATCTAACCATCATCTGACCATCATCTGACCATCATCTAACCATCATCCTAACCATCATCTGACCATCATCTGACCATCATCTAACCATCATCTGACCATCATCTGACCATCATCTAACCATCATCTAACCATCATCTGACCATCATCTGACCATCATCTGACCATCATCTGACCATCATCTAACCATCATCTAACCATCATCTAACCATCATCTGACCATCATCTGACCATCATCTAACCATCATCTAACCATCATCTGACCATCATCTGACCATCATCTGACCATCATCTACCATCATGACCATCATCTGACCATCATCTGACCATCATCTGACCATCATCTGACCATCATCTGACCATCATCTAACCATCTGACCATCATCTGACCATCATCTGACCATCATCTAACCATCATCTAACCATCATCTGACCATCATCTAACCATCATCTGACCATCATCTGACCATCATCTAACCATCATCTAACCATCATCTAACCATCATCTGACCATCATCTGACCATCATCTGACCATCATCTGACCATCATCTGACCATCATCTGACCATCATCTGACCATCATCTAACCATCATCTGACCATCATCTGACCATCATCTGACCATCATCTGACCATCATCTAACCATCATCTAACCATCATCTGACCATCATCTGACCATCATCTAACCATCATCTAACCATCATCTGACCATCATCTGACCATCTGACCATCATCTGACCATCATCTGACCATCATCTAACCATCTGACCATCATCTAACCATCATCTGACCATCATCTAACCATCATCTGACCATCATCTAACCACATCCATCTGACCATCATCTAACCATCTGACCATCATCTGACCATCATCTGACCATCATCTAACCATCTGACCATCATCTAACCATACATCTGACCATCATCTAACCATCATCTGACCATCATCTGACCATCATCTAACCATCATCTAACCATCATCTGAACCATCATCTGACCATCATCTGACCATCATCTAACCATCATCTGACCATCATCTACCATCATCTGACCATCATCTAACCATCATCTAACATCATCTAACCATCATCTGACCATCATCTGGACCATCATCTGACCATCATCTGACCATCATCTGACCATCATCTGACCATCATCTGACCATCATCTGACCATCATCTAACCATCATCTGACCATCATCTAACCATCATCTGACCATCATCTAACCATCATCTGACCATCATCTAACCATCATCTGACCATCATCTGACCATCATCTAACCATCATCTGACCATCATCTGACCATCATCTGACCATCATCTGACCATCATCTGACCATCATCTAACCATCATCTGACCATCATCTAACCATCATCTGACCATCATCTAACCATCATCTGACCATCATCTAACACATCATCTGACCATCATCTGACCCATCATCTAACCATCATCTGACCATCATCTGACCATCATCTGACCATCATCTGACCATCATCTGACCATCATCTGACCATCATCTGACCATCATCTGACCATCATCTGACCATCATCTGACCATCATCTAACCATCATCTGACCATCATCTGAACCATCATCTAACCATCATCTGACCATCATCTGACCATCATCTAACCATCATCTGACCATCATCTGACCATCATCTGACCATCATCTGACCCATCATCTGACCATCATCTGACCATCATCTGACCATCATCTGACCATCATCCTAACCATCATCTGACACCATCATCTACCATCATCTGACCATCATCTAACCATCATCTGACCATCATCTACCATCATCTACCATCATCTGACAATCATCTGACCATCATCCATCTGAACCATCATCTGACCATCATCTAACCATCATCTAACCATCATCTGACCATCATCTGACCCATCATCTGACCATCATCTGACCATCATCTGACCATCATCTGACCATCATCTGACCATCATCTGACCATCATCTGACCATCATCTGACCATCATCTGACCATCATCTGACCATCATCTAACCATCATCTGACCATCATCTAACCATCATCCTGACCATCATCTAACCATCATCTGACCATCATCTGACCATCATCTGACCATCATCTGACCATCATCTGACCATCATCTAACCATCATCTGACCATCATCTGACCATCATCTGACCATCATCTGACCATCATCTGACCATCATCTGACCATCATCTGACCATCATCTGACCATCATCTGACCATCATCTGACCATCATCTGACCATCATCTGACCATCATCTGACCATCATCTAACCATCATCTGACCATCATCTAACCATCATCTGACCATCATCTGACCATCATCTGACCATCATCTGACCATCATCTGACCATCATCTGACCAACATCTGACCATCATCTAACCATCATCTGAATCATCATCTGACCATCATCTGACCATCATCTGACCATCATCTGACCATCATCTAACCATCATCTGACCATCATCTGACCATCATCTGACCATCATCTGACCATCATCTGACCATCATCTGACCATCATCTGACCATCATCTGATCATCATCTGACCATCATCTGACCCTCATTGACCATCATCTGACCATCATCCTGACCATCATCTGACCATCATCTGACCATCATCTGACCATCATCTAACCATCATCTAACCATCATCTGACCATCATCTAACATCATCTGACCATCATCTGACATCATCTGACCATCATCTGACCATCATCTGACCATCATCTGACCATCATCTGACCATCATCTGACCATCATCTA